>NC_046167.1:19472067-19672067 GCF_011064425.1 Rattus rattus
TTCCTCAAAACACTCTCAGCAAAGTGACAAGTTAGAGTGAATAAATAAAAGATAAGTACATCATTTAGAGAAGAGTATTCCTTTTAGGTTTTCTTGGCTACTTATGCTAAATTCAACACTCTACATCTCTCGTCATATGGACTTTTATTTCTGAGCACTTAAAAATTGGAACAATGATTTTATTTAAATTTATTTTAAAGTATTTTCTTAAGTAAGAATTAACGTGCATCTTCTCAAAGTATCAGTTTATTTTCAGGATTGATTAAAATGTCATTTATAAAAGGGAGCACAAACAGATCACTGTCAGGATGTAGAATCACTACATACCAAAGCAGATTTATAATTCACTGTATTCATAGTCTGACTTGATACTGCTGATTTTCTGCCATGTGTTTTGAGCTATACCTTCAAAGAAAGGGCTTCTTTCAAAAAATTGTCTGAGGAAGGCACTTTTTTTATTATTGTATTCCTGGCAGGGGCTTTTCCCATGTATCAGCCCAATGGCCCTCTCATTACATGCTTTCTGTGATTTATATCCAAGGTAAAAACATCATCTTCATCTAATATCCAAAGTGAGAGAGATAGCTTGCAACCAAGTGTCTATATCTCTTCATATGAATTTCCCCAAATTCCCCATGCCAGAAAATGTGAATTGCTAACAGCCATATACACATAGGCACTATTTCCATTTTCATACAACTTCACTTTATTTTGTTTTGTAGGAAATTTCAAATGAATGTATTTGTTGGTTTGTTTTTAGCCATCTTATCTGTTTCAGTGGCATTACTATTGCAGTAAAATTGCAATTAAAATTTTGTGATGAAACATACACAACATAAAAACGTTCCCATTAGCTATTCTTAAGCACACAGTATCACAAGCGACTCAAATTACCATTCAGTTGTTGTCGCCAGCCACTCTCAGAACATTCTCCTCTTCCCAAACTAAAATCCTTTAATTATTAAACACACTCAGTTTTCTGTAGTTGATTCCGGCTCTTGAAATTAACCATATATTTTCTATCTCTATGTATAGAAGATAATATTTTTCATGCATCGATTATTCATATTTCATGTTTTATCATGTTTTATTCTAAGAGGTGATGGAGAACTGTAAGGAAATGGCACTTTCCAGACACAGCAGGGCAGTTGCATGTACAAACTCACACTCAGTGACTATGATAGTATTCCAAGGACATGCACAAGCTGAAGCCACACAAAGTCTAAGCAATGAGGAGGTGAAGTGGGTACAAAGTTCCACCCCAGCCAAGAAGGTATTAGCAAATGATAGTTTCTACGACAGGGAAAAATCCGTTTTCTTCAATGGAATGACAGCGATGGTATTAACCAAGTGCAGGCCCCATTCTTAGAAATCAGAGTCCATGTTTTCTGGGTGTTCTATTTTCTTTCCTTTTAATTTTTTAAGATAGAGGAAGGACACGAAATTGGATGAGTGGAAGGTAAGGATGCAGGAAGAGACAAAGAGGGAGAAAAAGGTGATAAAATATACCTTATAAATTTTCAAAACACACAATAGAAAGTAGTCAATGCTATGAGTACAAGAGGACCTTTAAGATGGTGTTGTATTGATTTGGAATCCAAATGAACACTAGAATTAAATAAGAAGTCCATGGAGAGTATGATGCAAGTGTAGTGAACCAGGGTGTTTTCTAGAGCTTTCTTTCTGGGCATCTTCATTGAGTCACCGGAAGTCATGGTTAGAATGGATACTGATCCTTTAAATGAAAGATGAAGCATACTCAGGGTGATGATGCGCTTTGGGCTTTCAAAATGAGGTGACCTGACTTAGGAGTCCTCCATAGGCCCAACTATGCTTCAGTTTCCTGATCTATAAAGCGAGAATAACCACATCCCTTCCCCAGAAGGCTACACAGCACATTCAGTGAACCAGCTCTGTCAAAACATCTCTGTGAGACTTAACAACACTTGCTGCCTGAATGTTCACTACTGTTAGTATTCTGAAAGATGCCTCGTTCTTTCCTAGGCTGGTTCATACCAGTTCCTTCAAGATAGGACAAACCAATGCAACCCATGATAATACCACTTCTTAAAATGAGACGCAGTTTCTCCTAACAGAAGCTTAAATGGTCCAAACATGCCCTCGAACACATAAGGAGTCACTTTATATCAAATGAATTCCTCATCTGCTTCTCTGAAACCATCAGCTGTGAAGATAAGAAAGATAAAGAGGAGAAAAACATCTGGGCCACTCTGCCTGGGGAACGATGACACATACCCACAAAGATTAATCTATTTCTTGTTTTGAGAAAAGAGCTATCTCTTGAAAGCAGATATTATTTGAATAATTCATATTTAGAAACTGTCTTAATACTTGTAGTACTTTTACATTTTTTTTCACTTTGTTCCTGGAATGTTTTCTCAGTGTTTAATGTTCATCTCTCTAAAATGTAGTCTTGAATTTTGATTGACAGAAGCTTTTCCTAAGCTTAGAATATGATAAATAATCTCAAATCAGCGTCTATAAAACTATGCGTGGGAATCTGAGTAATAGAAGGTTTTCTAATGAAGAAGGATTGATTTGAGAGGAAATCTGGAGGAGGGGGACTGTTTGTGGCAAGGCATAAAGGTTTGTTCCTCATCCAGTCTTTGTGGGTATGCTATATTGATACTGGCAAGTAGACAATATGAGACCATATGAGCAGACCACACTCTATGGGCATGGGGCTGCTGGCTATCTTACATGACTAGACTTGAATAAAACAACCGTCTGCGTACCTTTCAAAGTAAAAGGGTGCTTCACCTTTTGATCAAGATCCTTGAGTTCACTGAAGCCAAAGCCACCTGCGGAGAGAAACTCACTTAGCTACAATGTACTTGAAACCCGAGCAGATCCATGCTGGTGTCTCCCAGTAAGCAAGCCGTCTCATCAGGCAACATCTGCTTCCCGCTTTCATTCTTCCACAGGCCTGCTTACCAGATTTTTCATTGAGAGTCTTCCATGTGAAGCATTATTCACTTCATTTTTGCTCATTCATAAGATTTTTCACATCTCCCAGCTGCAACTATTTTAAGTGAATTTCTGAGGACTTATAATTGAACGTGACTCATTTACCCGAAGAACTACAGTGCAAAAACCCAAGTATGCTCGGTCCTTTGAAAGCACAGGAAATGTTCCAGTATGAGATTAATTGGCAAAGCGTGTGAACCGCAGTCTTCTCTACTTCCGCTGTGACATGAAATGGACATGAAATTTTTTAAATGTATAAATTAGCCAGAAATGATTAATCCACACAGCCAGCCCCCATATCCAGAATTTTCCAGTGTGAGAAAAATAATCTAGACAAAGTAAACTCATCAGCTTCATACAACACAAAATCAAATTGCTATTGGCAAGTGTTGCCATGGCAACTGCCTCTCTAAGCAAACTTCTTTACAAAATACACAGCTGTTATCTTATTTTGTTGCTAAGTTCCCTTGACAAAGTCACAGCATAATAAATACTCACATTCATAAACATTCATGTTATTAAAGGGGATAAAGGTCCCCTGGGATTGTGTGTCTTACCTGTTAAATGAAAACTTAGAAATTGAGCCTCTCTCTCTCTCTCTCTCTCTCTCTCTCTCTCTCTCCTCTTCCTCTCTCTGCATTGAAATTGCACCATGCTATGAAGGATTCATTCAAGTCTTTCATATATACTACTGATAATCTCTAAATATAACCTTGTTGTTAATTTCACTGATTAACTAAGTAATTATATCATATTCCCTCAATAACCACTGAATGAAATGACAAAATAGTTTGTTTTGATATATCCTTTCTATACAGAAAGCACATTCTCTATCAATTAAGTCTTGTTTTAGTATAACCATGATTGGATCTGCCTTTGATACCATTTAATTCTGGGCTTGCTGGAAACGTATCTCTACGTAAGCATCAAGAGGCACATTGAACTAATTAATCAAAGTTTCATGTTGATAGTGAAGAAACACTTTTCACCAGGAAGACCCAATTTTAAGTATTATCGGCCCAACCATAGCATATTTCAGCATCAATTTTTGCTGAATATAAACCAGGAGAAAAAAATAGGTCATGATAAAATCCAGTGAGATTCCCATAAAATATTTACAGTAAGACTCCATTTTTTCAGCAGAGTAACAATAGAAAGAAAGCCCCACTACATATAGAAAAGCAGAAAAGAAGCAACAGAAATAACACTCATCCCCCCAAATAATAAGGTTGGGTTCAGTTCACCATTAAACTCTGACATTTTCTACTGCTTTTTGGTAAAATAGTGATTTTTCCCCCAGTTTAATTTCATTGTATTTGACAAGAAACCTAGTTATCAGTGACCTTTAAAACTGCCATGGCTCTCAAAAAGATTCATTTTGACAACGTTAGAATATAATATTTGTAAACGTGTGTCAAAAATCGCTGATTCTTATGGTTTTTCATAGAAGTAAAGTGTAAGGAGAACCCCAGGTATGATGCATGACCTGTGTCAAGAGGTGGCTGTCACATCCAGCTGGACCAATTTAATTCTAGGTGTGGATAAGAAAGGCGGAGAAAGGACTTTTTTTCCTCAATAGGAGAGCTAGATCTACCAGATACGTTCACTCATAAATTTAATAGGAACATTATTAGCTTGGTCACTTTACAAAGCAAATAAATGATATTTTCTCAATTGACTTTTTAAATTATATTTTTCTTAGTGTTACAATGATGAAGATAACATCATACTTTATGTGGAAGATAGATTTATGTTTAAATTTACATATACAGCATTGTTTGCTCATGGTATGATTTATGCATAAGCACAGGTATACTTCATTCTTTGTGGTTAATAAAGTTTTAATGATCTTTGTTACACTGTAACAATGAACAACAGGCAAATCATTCAGGAATTCAAATAATAAAATTATTCTTCTCCCCTCCTTCTTAACTTCTCCTTTTCTTCCTTCTGCTCCATTTTCCTGCTGTCTCTTCTCCCCCTTCTTCTCCCTCTCAGCATCCTCTGTTCCCTCCTAATCCCCTTCCCTGCTCACTTCCCCTCTACCTCCTCTCCCTCTTTTTAATCATCTCCTCCTAGTACCCTAAATCTGGCTTTCCTGCCCTTTGCCTTTTCTAACCCCCTACTTCTTTCCTCCCTCCTTGTTCTTTAACAGGCTTTAATGTATCATCAATTGGCCTCAAGTTTACTCTGTAGCTAAAGATGACCTTGATCTTCTTAGCCTCCTTCCTCCCCCTCTCAAGTGTTTGGATAATGGCGTTTATTTAATGCTAGGTGTAGAATTCAGTCATCTTTACATGCTAAGCAAGCACTCTGTCAGATGAGCTATGAACTTGCCCATGGCTTCCATGCAAATAGTACTCCATGATTAGATGACACAATTGACTTGAGCACATTTTGACCTCATTTTTTACTTCCTTTCTGAATACAAATATTAATGGCTGACACAATCAGTCTCTAAATCTGCTGATAAACTTCTATCTTTTGCAATCTTCTACCTTTTGTCTCTGTAACTACTTTGGGTCAGAGTTACATGTCATCTAGAGCCCTGTGCCACCTCCTCTTGATAATACCTACTTCCAGTTTTCTTCTGGCTTCTTCTGGAATCCATTCTCTGGAGGACAAGCCTAGATAATTTACTGAGGTGCTCCTCTCTTTTTCTCATAGCACCATATTTTAAAGTTCTACTCTTTAGCTGAGCCTTGTCAGCAGCTCTGGCTTTGCTTTCTTTCATTCCTATCCTAATTCACTAGATACAAAATTATGCTCATGCTTTCCAAATATCTTTTTGCCACTTTCCAACCAGTAGTCCCCATAAAAACTATTCATATCTGTAATATTATTTGATTCTAATTTATTTGATATACTTCTTATATTTTATTTCTTTGATTCTTGAGATGATGTATAACATAATTGTGTCATTTCCTCTGCTTCATCTGAGTTATCAATTCCTACAAGAGTCCTACCAACTTGACTACTAAGCCTTATTACATTGAATCTGTCCTTTCCAAAACCTCTGGGAAGGTTCTCTAGCCTATTAATTACCACATAAACCTGGCATAGTTCCTCTGTCTTATCTGAAATTCAGTAAATATAGATTACCTGAAAGAGAATGGGGTATTTCAACTGTAACTCAAAATATCTTGTATAAAGAATTATGTTTTTCTTGCCATGGTAACAAACTCTATTGATACAGTCAATGACTTTGCCACGAAAGTCATGCTTAACATTTTAATTGTCAAGAGGATTAGTATTAGAATATGGTCCCATAGGAAGTGTTTAAGTTGAGAAAAATAAAAGAATCATTAATGAAATTAAGGTTTATAAAAGAGATTTTGGGAGTAGGAGCTATTCAGTGGTTGAGAAAACTTGCTTTGAACGTATGAAGAACTGAGTTCAAATGACCAGCACACCATAGGACTAACAAGGCTGGCTGACTGCACAAAGGTCAAAAGTAGGAGAGTTGGGGATTAGAGTTACTCAATATTCTCCAGTGTTTTAATGGGCATATATGCATTCATCCATGCTCTCGCAGGTATGTGAACACACACACACACACACACACACACACACACACACTCACACACTCACATACACTTCTTACTGAAAGGAAAGAAAGATCACAGATAGTTGTGTCTACTTTTCGGCATGTATGGGTAAGGAAACATAAGAAGGTGTTTTCTATGAGTCAGGAAGTGGTTTTTATCAAATACTCTAACTCCATGAAACTTTATCTTGGATTTTCTCATGTTCAAACATGGAAAAGAAAGAAGAAAGTATCTTTTGTTAATTAAACCAACTATATTGGCTGTGGTGGTTATAGCAGCTCAGATGAATTAAAACAGTTATATGCTGAGTGACAAGTCAAACTCTAAGACCAATTCCAATTCATAAAGCAACATAAATACAAACCAAACACACACTTTTATTATGTGCAGTAGGATACCACTGGAAGTTTTGAAATGTAAGAATCTGGCTGCATTTGAGATAAATATGAGAACTGTGGCCACAGAACACACTGATGTCCAGTGCAATCAAGGATCGAACCCTGAATTTGTCTGGGATGCGTGAGGAATGCTTGCTATGGAGTAGAAGAGTAGAAGTTGTCCGGGAAAACAGCCTGAATTCTAAATCCACAGAGATTTACTATCCATGTTTTATGTTCCTTTGAAGAGATGATAGAAGTCTAAATGTAAAAATAACTTCAACTTTCATAATTTAGAATTATCCCCCCAAATGGAACAAAGTAATGTTGAAAGCAGAGCCCGGGCCCACTGAAATAGAATGAAATGTGAATCCGTGTCATCACATTTTCTTATGGACCTCTGTAGCTAGGCAGCCACGTATTGAAAGATGCTCTTTACTTGCTTTATTATTAGATAATTTACATCATTTATGTTATGTTCAATATCTTTACATGTTCTTCTATGCTCTTTTCTCTATCAAGTTATTTCTAAAATAAAGAAATATCATACTTAAAATTATCCCTTGAAATCTTGATGCCACAGATATATTTTAAGAATGCCATTGGAAATATTTAGTTTTTTCATACAAAGCAGTGAAACATATGGAAATACTTATGAGAGCCTAATATTTGGCCTGAAATTCACAAAATGAACATATTTAAGAATACATGTCACCAGTTTTAATATTAATATAACAATAGCCTAGTAGAGTATCCCAAAATAGGTCATCATCAAATGCACAAAAAAAAAATCCTAGCAGCTGTAGCGGCTTGCAGTAGTGAAACTCTTCTAAAATATTTCTTGTTATGTATGTCAGTTTTAAATATATGTGTTTTATTGATTTGAAAAAATGTCATGTAAAATCACTTTATTAAAAATGAAAATGTGTGTGATGTAGACATTTATGAAATCCTAATGCTTCCCTAAGAAATGAGCCATGAATTAATAACCAACATATGATACAATCAGCCAATTTTGATCCTTTTTTTAGACAGAAAGGTTCTGAACTATGTTTTCTATTTTAGGACCAGCAAATACACTTCATGAGATTTGTGAGAAGGAAATTTTTGTTTGACTCCCTGGTATGTTGTGCAAACATGTCTACTTGAAAACCATATCATGATTTGTACCTTTCAAAGCGAAATTAAGTTGTTATAAAACATTACAAATGAGTGATATGACAGTGAATTTATGTTAGCCTTACCATCGCTTTTGTCATTTTGAAGATTTACATACTTGTCTGTTTATGTATGTGCATGTGTGTGCACACATTCATGCATCATATGCAATGTAGGTGACTTTGAATATTTGAGGAGAATTTAAGATCTCATAGAGTGAAACTTGGGTACAGAAAACAAAATTTTGTCTTCTGAAAGAATACCTAATACTCATATGCTGAGCCAATCCTGCTATCCCACCCCAACTATTGCTTAGTTCTCAAAGAAAACTCATTCAATGCAAAACACATTTATAAAAACAAGGAGCATACCCTTTATAAAAGAAAATAATAAAATACTTCCATAGGCTGTGGACAGATTCATTTGTGTTTTAAATAAGTTTTTAACACAGTGTAGAGGGGGCATACATTCCCAAGGTAGAACAAAATGAATCCATTATTTGGATTAAATCAAGGAAGAAAAAGACAACTTGGTTTTCAGAAAGCAATCTAGTGATAAAACTCTTGTGTGGAGCACAGGACCTAAAATACATTTTTTTTTTTTTAAAGATTTTATTCATTTAGAAAGTACATTCTAGCTGATAAATGCATCGGATCTCTTCACAGATGGTTGTGAGCCACCATGTGGTTGCTGGGGAAGAACTCAGGACCTCCACATTGAGCCATCTCTCCAGACCTATATACATCTTAGTAAGCACCTTTCCATTAAAAAAAAAGAAGAACATATAAATCCTAACCCATAGGAACTCAGACAGTACAAGCCCAAGGACATTCAAGCATTTATCTGTCTCATTATTTTTCATTCCACATACTTCCTTGTATAAAGCAGGGTAAATATTTTCTTGGCCACTAAGAAGTTATTCTCATCAGTTATGTGGTCAAGTCTGTCATGTTGCTTTGTTCTAAATTAAGCTTAATTCAACTGAGCACTTGTATGAGGAGAGCAACGTCTTTGGTCTGAACTAAAATGGTTTGGATAGACTCCTTTATTTGATTTTACTATTCATTGTATTAATCTTCATCCTGTGCCTGCTGGGATCCAAGGCGTATATTAAAATGAAATTGTTAATGAATTTCAGGTTGGTGATGAAGACACATATAGAGCCTCAGAGTTATAAAACCCACTGAAATAAAAGGAACAAAAACCACGGACAAGTTTTTGTGCCCCATGCAAATAGAAAAGAGGGGAAAGGTCCAGAGAAGCAAAGAACTCTTCTATGTGAGATAAAATAGTTGTGGGATTCTCATTGAAATAAAAGGATATTAGAATAATAGAATGTTAAAATAACTGTTAAGAGAGTGCTAAAACAAAATGTCTGATAGCTATCAAAATAGTCTGATAGCTACCTACATAATGTTAATATCCATCTTCGTCTACCTCCAAACTGTCCAAGTCCTGCAGACACCTCCCCAACTTTATGTTCTATCTGCTTTGTCTCATTTTAGAACTTCATTTCTTCTTTGGATTCGTAGTTTGATGCCATGATAGCAACTGCGTCCCATTATAGTTGGCAGCATTTTTCATCGCTTAGCAGGTGTCGCTGAGTAACTTTCTTCAGTGTGTCCTTTAACTTACGATGCTTCTAATAACCTAAATGCTGGACATTTGGGCATCGTTGAATGGAAACAGTATTCCCTGCATGTCTGATCAAATTACGTTTCATGGAACCTACCAAAATACGTACTATGGTTCTTCTTACTGAATGAGTGCTTTGCTTGCAATATATTCTTTCTACTCCAAAGCCAACAGTCATCTCATGAATCACATTGACAAAGCCTGTGTGTGTGTGTTATCCCTCCTACTTGTATCCTATGTACACTCACCACACTGTCCATGCTCTGTGTTGATTTGAATACCTATGCTACCTTTACATACATATGAACACTCAAACATCCTGTTGCTGCTTGTGCCTGGTGATCACAGGTTTGAAGTCCCAGGAATCTCAGATATAAACTATGAAATACAATTCCATTATTATGTGGTGAGTGTTTTTTAAATGTGATCTGTAATTTATTTTGTATTTACCTGGATCCATCTCAGAATTGTGTAATCAATTCAGAAATATTTTGTTTGAGTTCTCATTGTTATCAATAACTATAATTTAGTACATTAAAATAGATTACATTTTCTTTCAAAGACTGTTTTTAAATAAAATTCAAGCATGCATTCCATTACAACTTGTTTGAATTGGGTATTTGTGGGAACGTGTATTTTTCTCATATTGCATTGATTAAATATCAGAGGCATGTACGTTTAAAATATTTAAAGTAAATATTTTGTGTTTAGTATTTGCGTGAAAAAAGAAATCACATAAGAGAAGAAAATGAAGCAGATCAAAGCACGAAATATCTAAGAATACACAAAAAACAGAAACAAAAAATTGGCAACATTATCAGCAGGGTTGTTCTAAAATGGAGAATAAAATATCTAGGAATGCCTAGACAAATGATCTCCGATATGAGAAAAATATTTGAAATTACAGTAAATTGCATGGTGCCAATTCTTAGGAAATAGGAACATTGTTAATGCACTAGTGACAGGGTTCTGCTTATTTATTCTATAACAACAGCATATTTTAAAGTTACAGCCAAAGAATGGGAAATGGAATAAAATTTTACAATGATTTATTTCTATTTTAGGTCTTCGTTTTATTTAACTTTCTCTCTGCAAACCTTGTATTCATGCTCACTGACAGATACTATTTATTAAAATATTTTTATTTGAAAAACCTTGATATATACATATATATATATCCAAAACTTTTAAATATTCTATTATAGCAGAATGCTAGGTTCATGATAACATTATATATATATATATGGTGTATATATATATATAGTGTATATATGTATGTATATATGTGGCTATTTATAACGATACTTTTATTGAGTATTGTATCTCCAACAACAAAGGTAGAACATGAATTAATTGATATTTGTACTGAGTGAGCTTCTTTTCTTGCTTTATTTAATCTTTGATATGAGGTATGGTAAAGAAAGCTATTATGCATCTTCCCCATTTAAAAATACCAAATAATGGATTTCATCTATTTATGGATACAGTAAAACAAAATAATCCACTATTATAGTTGTCCATAGGGGATTTCCCAATTATAAGTACTTCATTGAAGTGGTATTGTGCCTTTAAATAACTTATAGTTTCAATTGCCTTAAAACTCTAATCCCTCTGGTTGACAGTCACAGTCAGCTAGAGAATATTTTGGCTATTGCTCTGGGCAGCCACCCTTACAGATTTATCATATTATGGTTCTTTTGTTTCTTAAGGCACTTTTGTGAGGTTGCCCCTGAACATTCTACACTTATTAATGAACAGGTTTAGTATTAGAGATTTCAGATTGTCACACACATATAGCTGATATGTATTCTAGTCCAAGTAAAAGGGCAAGCTTAATATAAAAATGAATTAAAGCTAAAATTCAAGTGTCTTCAGGCTGCAAAACATGAACAGGATTTTGTACAAGTGAGTGTGCGGCAGATAGGTATAAGAGAGCCTGTTGTCTAAGGTATGCATTGCATATCATAAATGCCACTGTAGAACGCACTGAGTTCCTGATGAAATGGTTTCAATTATTCATCCATCTGTTCCATAAAGATGTTTTTTGTTCTACTCACAGCAGGTATTGGATTAGGCACTAAGCATGCAGAATTGATTGAGAGCAGAAAGCTATCTGCTTTTCATAAATCTGACAGGGTTAGGAAAGGACATATTATTCCCCCCCCCCCAATTTTATTATTTTATGTATTTGCATTCAGCCGTCGCCCACCCCCTCAGTCCCTCCTCCCACAGTTCCTCATCCCATTCTTCCTCCTCCTTGCATGCGATAGGGTGCCCCCAGCTACCAGGGCTCCTCCTTCCCTGAGGACTCAAGTATCTTGAGGATTAAGCACATCTTCTCCCACTAATGTGTGATAACGCAGACCTCTGTTATATTTGTGCCAGGGGCCTCAGACTAGCCCATCTATGCTCCTGGTTGGTGGCTCAGTCTCTGTGTGCTCTCTGGAGATTCTGGGAGACTGCTGGTCTTTATGGGGACTGCTGGTCTTCCACAGAGGTCCCTCAGTTCCTTCAGCTTCTGTCTCTTCAATCCTTCCCTAATTCAATCCACAGAGGTCCCTGGGTGTCTTCAGTTCAGTCATTGACTGCCTTATCCATTTTTGTCCCTGCCATTCTTTTAGACAGGAACAATTCTGGGTCAGAAATTTTAACTCTGGATTAGTAGCCCTGTCCCTTTGCTTGAAGCCCTGTCTATCTACTGGAGGTGGACTCTAGGAGCTCCCTTTCCCCAATGTTGGGCAGTTTGGCAAAGGTCAACCCCATTGAGTCCTTTGAGTCTCTCACCTACTGGGGCTCTGGTACTTTTTAAAGGATTCCCCCGCCTCTGAACCCCAAGGTTGCTTATCTCCTTTAATTCTCCTGGCCCTCTGTGCTTCTTGCTTGCAGTCCACCCACACAATACCTAATCCTCTTCCCTTTTCTTCACCTCCTCCCCTCCTCTCTCCCACCCAGGCCTCTCCCTTCTTCTGCCCATGATTATTTCTTTCTCTCTTCTAAGAGGAATTGAGACAACCTCACATTGTCCTTTCTGCTCGTTACACTTCTTATCATCTGTGGGCTGTATCCAAGGTGTATTTTTTGGCTAGTATCCACTTATCAGTGAGTATGTACCGTGTATGTCCTTTTGGGTCTGAGTTACCTCACTCAGGATGATAATTTCTATTTTAATCCATTTGCCTGCAAAATTCATGATGTCCTTACACTTAATAACTGAAAAAATATTCCTTTGTGTAAATAAGCCACAGTTTTTATATCCATTCTTTGGTTGAGGGACATCTGGGTTTTTTCTAGCTTCTGGCTACTACAAATAAGACTGCTATGAAATCAAAACAACCCTGAGATTCTACCTCACACTAATCAGAACGACTAAGATCAGAAGCTCAAGTGACAGCACATACTGGCAAGGATGTAGGGAAAGAAGAATACTTCTCTATTGCTGGTGGATTGCAGGCTGGCATAACCACTCTGAAGAGCAATCTGGTCATTTCTCAGAAAAAAAAATGGAAATAGTTCTACCTGAATACTCAGCTATTCCACTCCTGAGCAAAAGAGTGACCCACAACACCCTAACAAAGGACAGATATTAATCAACTAAATGTGAATGAGATACATGAAGATGTTCATAGTTATTTAAATTGATAAACAGAAAAAAACATTGTAAAGAAGAGAGATTAGCAAACCTTTTCTTCGGAATGGCAGACATAAAATATTTTGACACCAGCAAGGATAACTGTTACCACTTCAACCACTTGACTGAATCCTGCCATTGTCTACTGAAATCAGCCATAGATGGCAATAAAACCATGGCTGTGGCTGGTCCAATAAAACTTTATGAAAGTGAGGTAGAGGACAAGCCGAGTTTGGCTGGACGACTTATGTACTGACCTCTTTTATAGCTAAGAGCTGAGTGATGGAGAGAAGGTGGACACATCATTATAAACACTATAGTTTCAAGGAAACTCTTTACAGTTGTAACATCTGATGTGAAAGATGTCAAAGGGCGAATTACACATAGAAAGGCAGAGATTATCACCAGGCACATTTGTATCTTGGTTAGTATCTTTAGCAGATGGAAAACAGGGTCTTTAAAAAGGACCGAGAAAACAGGAGTCTTTCGAGTCTGAAAGTATTATAACTAAAGTTGAAGATCTAAACAAAATCAACTCACTTATCATACTGGGGACCAAACTGAATGAAGCGTGTGGAGCAGCCTGGCATCAGCCAGAAATGGTAACTGCCTTCATGACACGCTGGCATGAATAACTCCATGAGTACTTCTGCTCTTAACCATCTCACAAGAATCTAGAATCCTATGGAAATAATCCAATTGCTGTTGACTACCTATGAAAATGCCGTCTACAAAACTGTCCATGACAGAGCTGAAATTTTCAAAATTAAACTGAAGTTCAGAGATGCAGAAAATGGATATATGAAAAACACGAAATATAGCAGACAGACGAACAGTGCTGTTTTTACCTGAAAAGTTCCAGAATGGTGACTACAATTTCGGTCTTCCTTTAACTCATGATGAGCAGAAGTTTTGAAGCCCTAAAAACGTCTTGCATTAACAAATAATTTTCTTATGTCTGAGAATATTTTTCTTTATGAGTATTTTGAATTTTAAACTCATTTATTTTTTTCTACACAAATGCACTAATACAGTTTTTTACATCATCTCCAGCCATCCCTATTCCCCTGCACCTCCTCCCATGTCTTTGTCTAGGGGGTCCAATCTTGAGAAATTGTTACTAGGAACCTTACTTCGTTTAAAACTCTAGCCATTTTGACTATCCTTTGAACCACGTTTGTTTGGGAAATGTTTTCTTCCATTTCCTTTTAATGTGTTTGTTACTTTTGAATATGATAGTGCACCTTGCAGTCACTCAGTAGTTGTTTGCATTTGTTTAGACCAGTCTCATAAAGTCTGCATTTCAATTGGTATCGTGAGACCATTTCTACGAACAAGATCTTTGACGATGACTTTAAAATTCATATCTTGCTATATTAATATCTTTGTTCTCTCTTTTCATACTTTTTTGTATTCATTCAGTGACATAATAATTAAACCATATGTCTTTTACTTTCCTATTTCTTCTGTGTGCATGTGTGTGTGTGTGTGTGTGTGTGTGTACGTGCATGTGCGCGTGCCCATGAAGTGCTTTCCTGTATTATAGTGTATATCTTTAATTTTGCACATTTTGCCACTAGCTGTAGAATGCTTCTATGCCCAAATACTTACACTTATCCATTTTTGTACTTTCTGCAATGGTTGTTGTGTTTTACTCCTACATACATTCTATATGATACTTTATTTGACTTTAAACAAATTAATTTTAAAAACATTAATTAATTTGTGTGTATTATTACTTCTAGTAATCTTCCTGTTTTCACAAGTGTTCCAAGATTTTGTCTCAAATATCATAGTTTTAAAAATACTTTTCTTGTGTATGAATGCACACTAATGCTTGTGTATGTTTGTGTGATGGCAGTGTGTGCTCTTTTGGGTGTGTATTAGTGTTGGTGTGTGAGTGTGAGCACATCTGGAGACCAAAGGGTAACATCAGGAATTTATCTTCCCCTTCCTCCTTATTTGAGACAGGCTCTCTTGTTTACTCCTAATACATCAAACAAGTTGAACCAAGGACTTCTCCATGATTTTCCTGTATCTGCTTCCTATGTTACCTTAGGATCACAGGGTCTACATACATTTGAGCTTCCAGATCTAGCTTCTTTTATTTTTATTTTGTAGTATAGAATAGAGTTTATTGGGGAGAGGGGCATGGGGAAAGGACAGAGAGAGGTAGCAGAGACAGAGAGAAAGTCAAAGAAAGAGACAGAGAGAGAGAGAGAGAGAGAGAGAGAGAGAGAGAGAGAGAGAGAGAGAGAGACAGAGAGAGAGAGAGAGAGAGAGAGAAAGAGAGACAGAGAGAGAGATAGAGACATAGAGAGAGAGAGAGAGAGAGAGAGAGAGAGAGAGAGAGAGAGAGAGAGGAGGCTGACCATGAGCACACAGAACACAGAGAGAAGGGGAGGGAATGGGGACATAGGGGGGGGGCCAAAGGATAGAGTAAGAGCAAGAAGGCAAGAGAGCTGGATCTGAATTTTATGAGAGTTTAGAGGTCTGGTTGGATTGGTGGGGAGGGGACATCCTTTTGGAGATGGGGGGGCAGGGGGAGTGGGGAGGAGGTATGGGATGTGGAACCCTCGGAGGTGGAGTGGACCGGGAGGGAAATAAAATCTGGAGTGTGAAAATAAATTTAAAAAAATGTAAAAACAAAAGAAGAGGACTTCTGCACATGTAACAAGTGTAGCAAGCACTTTACTCACTGAGCCATCTCCATGGCCATGACAGCACAGTGTTGTCAAGAACTTCAACTGAGGTCTTTTAAAATATTACGTATATCCTCTTGTAAAAGGCCTGCAGTCTTCCAAGTTGCTGAAAACATGACACATAGTAAGACATTTTCATGTGTTTGCCTGTTAATTCTGTGAGTCACTTCAATGCTGGTTTCAATTACTGCCTTCTTTCCCCTGCAAACATTGTATTTTCCTATTGAGAAACCCTACATTTTAATTAATGCATAACTTTGGGGTTTTAAGTTTCAGGATCAGGTATAATTCATGTCTCCCTATAAATATTTTTGAGCTCTGCTCTAAAAGACACCGTTTCATTGCAAGATAACACTTCAATCCCCTGGGCCTTATCTTTGATCTTTGTTAAGTATCACCATGGTAGCGTTCATTTGAAGTTTCACTTTTCTGCTACTTGCCTCATTAGTACTTTCCCCAGTAAAAGATCTTGCATTGTGGATTGGGGAACAGAACCCATCTCTGGTTCAGTGTGAGTTTGGGGGAAGGTTGTTTTTAAAGTTTCCAGGCAATCCCTCCCAGAGTACTTTCTTCCTAATTATTCAGGAATCAGGATTCTGCTGAAGACTTGAGAGGGACTCTCTGAACCTCCCCAACCTGCCTCTATTCTGTTCCCTTCTCTGGGTCCGGGGCCCTTACTTCCCCAGCTTTAGTGCTTCCTGCAGGCTTGGCCTCTGACGTGATGGCACACTGCTGGACACAGACCATTCTGAGCTTCAACAGGAAACCAGCTCCAGAGTCAGTCTCTCCCACACGTCTAAGTCTAATAAGACTCACGGAAGTCTAGAGAGTAATTCATTTATTGCCCATGCTTTATGATCTTCCACATGGTATCTCACTGCTCATGCCTTCAGATTTGTGCTTCTGATATTCAACCTGTGTTTTCAGTGAAAGAGTGTGGATCTGGCATTGGTTATTTGCCTTTGAAAGGAATAAGGTCTGTTGCCTTATTTCTCTCAACATATCCTGGCTCCTTACTGTCCACAGCAAATCACGAGCAAGCAATGCTATAATTGTTAATGGATGCTGTAATCTGAAGTTTCCAGAGTTTCCAGAAAAAGTATTCTGAAAGCAGGATTTAATCTCCAAGAAGGAATCAATGACTGAACATGTCACATATTGGGATATTTGTGAAAAATATCACCTCCCGATTAAGAAAAAAATATTTTAATAAAGCATCAAGATATTAAAATATGCAGATATCAGCAATCATTTAAATAAAATCTGACTGAATAATTCATTTGATAAGGCTTTCAGGCTTTTTTAAAGCTGATTCTTCTTTGCGTGACAATTTTGTCTTCAAATTGGAAAACTCTTGGCCATTGTTTGCAAATGGGTGGCATTTTGTTACACAAGATTATCTAAAGGCATAACAGAAGAGAATAAGGAGGTTTTCTTCTTAAAAATTAATTCAACATTTAAAAAATTTATTCTTTTCAAACTATTTTTAACTCCTAGAAAATGTCTTGTTCATAAAACAGTGGAGTTTATTTTTCATTCTTGGTCTGAAAAAGAAGTTATAATAGGAAGATTTTTACACATTTTTTACACATTTAAAAGACCATGTGTGATCATCAATTATGGTGTATTCTACTTATGAGGTATGTAAATTGCAATATTGATTTCGATTATTAAGCACTTGAGTTGGAAGAATTACTAAATCTATTCAACAAATGCAAAATTGTACCATATGCCTAGAAAAATTACTGAATGTTAACCATACATAGAGGTTTTGACAAATTAATTTCAAATGTCCGCTAAGTTTGTCTTCCTGACAAAAAAGACCATTTAATATAAATTAAAATGTTAAAGTTTTTTTTCACTTTATTTGTAGGAAATGTACATTTGGAGCAGAAGCTGATTAAGAAGCATCATTTTACCATTTTTCGTGGAATTTACTCATTTATTTTCACAAGTTTTCTTTTATATAAACAGTTTTGTTGTAAACTAACATTCTATTTTATTATTATCTTATGTCAGTGTGTATATTGAATTTTATGCTAAAACAAGCAATGCTCACTTCTCTCATTTTATCAAATCTCAGAATATTCATAATCCCCAAAATACATCAGACCTTTGATATTAAGTAGCTTTGACATGCAGCCAGTTTTGATTTCTCATAGCAGTGAATGTTTAACTGTTCACTACCAATGACCAGAACTATGCTCAACACATTGTTCATCAATTCGACTGGTTCAAGTGGCAATAGCATTATCTAGATGTCTGTGGGAAATGCTCTGGGCTTGCTGAGTGGATATGGTGGTGTGACAGGACTCTGTGTCTTACTGGTACTCAGTTCTAAGTCATGAGAACAAGGCCAGACCCTACTGGTGGGCTGACGTGTTCTAAGTGTCTCTCCTTTTCCTCCAATCAACCAACTAGGGTCTTCCTGACAGAGAGGGGTGAGCGAGCTAGTTTCTGTTTCTACCTCTGTTGGTCTTTCTTCCCTTTTCCTGTCTTTCTTCTACAGCTTTTCCCCCCTCCACCTCTTCTTCCTCCTCCTCCTCCTCTTCCTCGTCCTCCTCTCATACTCTCTGTATGTATATATGTGTGTATGTAACTGAGCATCAACCTATGTACTTATATATGCTGTCTGTTCACTACTACTGAGGACCTCTCCAGTACCTTTCTTCACCCTCCTCTTTCGTCTCTGGCTTCCTTTATTTCTTAATACTTTTCACCTTCCATCTCTCAGCAGATGGCTAACATTTTAGTTTTTACTGAACTGACAAACCCAAGTAGATATCATAGTCCTTGGCCTCAACATTCAAATACATTAACAAAATGAAACAAAACAGAACAATCTTATAAGGGTGAGATTTCATTTATCGCATTGCTCTTTGAAAGTAGCTTAAGCTGGGTTTCTCCTATTACTTCAAAAATAATAAATACTTAAACGATTGGCACTCTTCGCTGAGAAGTCAAACAAGGTTCTGAAAGGACATAAAACTCTCATGCTTGAGCTGTCAGCAAACTGTGTTTTATGTAGCTGTGGTGACCTTTGCCTATTTTAGTGATATATTTGCTGTCATTGTTTTTATTTTATTTTTGATTGATACTAACTACAGCCAACATATATGATGCCAAATTGCTCTTTGTGAAATTGATTTCATTTTTCAAAAACCTACTTGAGGTGACACAGCCTTCTTTTCTCTTTCCCTGACTCTATTTCTACAGCACTGGTTCACGCAGCGCCATGCAGCTCAAATGTCTCAATTGACCACTGTGAGTGCGTGTTGGCAGGGAGGTTTATGGGGGTTTTCCCTTTTAAATTTTTTTGAACATTGAATACAACATAATTCAATCATATTCACACCAGTTTCCCCAAGGCCTCCCAAATCTGTCCATCCACCCACCCTTTCCTACTAGTATAACTTTGTATATTCATTTTTCTTAGAGTGCAATAAATGTTGCAGATACCTTGAGTATGTGGCCATTTCCCGAACCATGGTCAACTAACTTGGGATCACAACCTTAAGACAAAACAAACCAAGAAAACAAAAACTAAAACAAAAACAAAAACAACTATCTGTCTAAAGGCAGTTATCAACTACAAACAGCCCCTCAGCTAGGGGTGGGGTTTCATGAGCCTCTACCACATCTTTTCTGGTTTTGGTCTGGCTTGAGCTTGCACGGCCATTGTGCATGTTGTATAACAATGTTTGCAATGAGCTTCCGCCACATCTCCCTGGTCTACACATTGTGTGTCTGATTTCTCTTCTCTCCCAGTGGATGAGCTTATCCCTTCTTGGCTAACCCTGCTGCCTTACATCTCTTCCCACGGGCTATTTTCTCTCTCTTATTCATCTAGCTACATTGAGCTCTGGAGAGTCTGTCAACGAAATCTTCCATAGGCAAAGAATTAACTTCTTCAGATGAATCCACACTTATCTATTCTGGTTCATAGAGCTGGTATGTACACTGACATCTGAAATGCGTGTTTGAAATCTCTGTGCACATTCTGCTCCAGTGTATTGACATACACATTAAAAAGAAAACAATGATTAGAGGACCAGAGAACAAGCAAAACATTTGTTTTTGGACTTTACCTTTAATTGGAATAAGTTCACTGTATTCTCTTTAATATCATGATAACTCCTGTGTGGGCTCTGTGTTTGGTTATCGTGGCCCATGCTCCAGGCACATGTGATTCTGCTGTCATATGGTAACACACAAGGACAAGAATTACTCTTTCTCTTTAAAAAAAATGGATTTGAAGAGTAGCCACCTGAAGTAGAATCTCCAATATCATAAACCTGTGATTGAGAAATCCTTCTCTTTGTCTAATGCCAAGCTTAACTTTAAGTCTACAAATTCTGTTCACTCTTGAAATAATATAAAATACAAAAATCCAGTTCTGATGGGAGCAAGTGCTTTTCAGACCCTTCAAGGTTAGTGTTCTTGCTAATTCTGGTTGCTCTTCCTCCACACAAACACATGTTAGGCATGTGAACATAATCCTGGTTGGGTAGCCAGCATAGGCCACAGTTCTCAGTGGAAAATCAGGAAGTGGACAGATGGCCCTGCAGGCAAAAGTGTTTGCTTCCTTTTCATTTGGCTAAATTTCATTTCCCACCACCCACAACAGGAAACTCAGATTTGCCGGTAAACTCATTCATTATCAAGGTGTCCTTTTTAGACTCATGTGGTATCTGCACATATTTATACACACATGAATAAAATAAGTTAATAAAATTAATTCTTCCTTCATTTTCAATTTGCCTAATAGTAAATTCAACCATTAGAATGATTTGGGTTAAACTGGAAATCTCAGGTATAGTTCACATGTACATTTTTCTCTATAATTCCCATTGTCACATTGGCTTCTCATGGCTCCAACAACAGGGAAAATAGAAAATGACAAAGCCATACTTCAGATATTGTAAACGTATATTTGCCCCCAAGCCAAAAAGAACACTTTAATTTCCTGGTCCCTATATGGCATTGTACTGTAAAACTCAGTGATATACTTGGTACTTTTATTACAATTTCAATTCCAGTTTCCAATCAGAGTTTGGGAATGTGTCTTTGATTGAGATTCAAGTATTATGGTTCTAGAGGTCACTATGCATAATCTCTGTAATTTGACAATTTAAAATGTATCACAGACATTCTAGAAATTCTATATTCAGGCAACCTTGTTTATAATGCTGCATATAATACAGATTTGACTGTTTCTTTTAATGTCAGCTCAAGAGAGAGAGAGAGAGAGAGAGAGAGAGAGAGAGAGAGAGAGAGAGAGAGAACTGTATTGTATTGTATGTTGGTCAGTATGTACAGACTCAATTAAGCAAATAAGATGAATTTCTATGGGGAATTGATCACTGCTAATAATTAATGATAAATATGTGCATTAACTTTGATAGAAACTTCAGCTTTGCTTCTCTAATAAATGTTGCATCCTTTAAATGTAACACAGGCATTAAAAATCGATTGCTGCTCTTACCATTACATTTTCCATATCCTTATGTACTTGACTACAGTGACTCCTTCCTTCCTCCCAGTAGTAGTCATTTTAAGCAGCTTTGAGTATTTCAAAATACTTGTTTCTGATGCTGTTTTACGTGAGCAAGAGTAATTACGTTTGAAAATTGTACCATTTTTCTTTTAAGGGTCTGATAGAGAAATATTTATTGATTAATGTCAGTCATTAGCATGATCAAATTGGTTCCCATATTCTAGCCTTCTAGTTCATTCATCCCCAACTCTAACCTCAAGAACGTTTTCCTGAAGCTTTGGGATACTGCCAACTGTTGACATCTACCACGACTGTAAGTAAAATATTAGACCTCCTGTTCATCTTCCTGTTGCCTTTTACCCCTTCAAGACAACACTACCTTCTGGGAAATTTCTAGCACAGGCACTGTTTGTGTTGCCTCCCAACCCCCAGCTTACTGTCACCCACACTGCTAGATATCTGGGACAACAGTGTGTTGCCTGAAAATCAATGGCAGCTTCAAGTATGCATTTCCCTGGGTCCTATGCTTATGTCAAATGGGTACAACCTCTTTCAGCCTAAAGAGTGACATAGAAAAATAACGATTAAAGGAACACCCATTCAGAGCCTGCCCCACATGTGGCCCATACATATACAGCCACCAAACTAGGTAAGATGGATGAACCAAAGAAGTGCAGGCCAACAGGAACCAGATATAGATCTCTCCTGAGAGACACAGCCAGAATACAGCAAATACATAGGCGTATGCCAGCAGCAAACCACTGAACTGAGAAAGGGGCCCCCATTGAAGGAATCAGAGAAAGGACTGGAAGAGCTTGAAGGGGCTCGAGACCCCATATGAACAACAATGCCAACCAACCAGAGAATCCAGGGACTAAGCCACTACCCAACTATACATGGACTGACCCTGGGCACCAACCTCATAGGTAGCAATGAATAGCCTAGTAAGATCCCCAGTGGAAGGGGAAGCCCTTGGCCCTGCCAAGATTGAACCCACAGTGAATATGATTGTTGGGGGGAGGGCGGTAATGGGGGGAGGATGGGGAGGGGAAAACCCATATAGAAGAGGAGGGGGAGGGCTTAGGGGGATGTTGGCCCGGAAACTGGGAAGGGGAATAACAATCAAAATGTAAATAAGAAATGCTCAAGTTAATAAAGATAAAAAACATTAATAAATCAAATTTTAAAAAAGTGAGATCTGTGCCCCAGAGCTAAACCTGTGGCACAGCTCTCCATCCCCAAATCCCACCCAGAGAGAGCTGGCCTACCAAGAGTGCTAAGATCACAGGTGAGTCCACCAATATTGCTCCAATTTCTGGCCCAAGAGGGAGCCCACAGGGTACAGGTACCAGAGAGCAGCAGGGGACAGGAACCGTCCAGTTTCCATCTGTGCCCAGAGCTAGCCCTGTGGAACAGCCCTCCATACCCAAATCCTGCTCTGAGAGAGCTGGTCTCCCAAGAGTGCTGTCACACCTAAGATCATAGTCTCAGAGGCTCACAGAAAAAACAAGCTCCAGTCAGAAACAGCAAGACCAGCTAACACCAGAGATAACCAGATAGCAAGAGGCAAACCCAAGAATATAATTAACAGAAACCAAGGCTACTTGGCATCATCAGAACTCAGTTCTCCCACCACAAGCTATAGATACCCCAACTCACCACAAAAGCATGATTTTGATTTAAAATCACATCACATGATGATGATAGCAGACTTTATAAAGGACATAAATACCCCCATTGAAGAAATACAGGAGAAGACAGGCAAACAGGTAGAAGCCCTTAAAATGGAAACACATAAATTCCTTAAGGAAATATAGGAAAACACAACCAACCAGTGAAGGAATTGAACAAAACCACCCAGGATCTAAAAGGGTAAATAGAAACAATAAAGAAATCACAAAGGGAGACAACTCTGGAGATAGAAAACCTAAGAAAGAGATCAGGAGTCATAGATGCAAACATCACCAACAGAATACAAAAGTTTTAAGAGAGAATCTCAGGGGCAGAAGATACCATAGAAAACATTGACACAACCATCGAAAAAAATGCAAAAAGTTCCTAACCCAAAACATCTAGGAAATCCAAGATACAATGAGAAAACCAAACCTCAGGATAATACGTATAGAAGAGAGCAAATATTCCTAACTCAAAGGGCCAGTAAACATCTTCAACAAAATTATAGAAGAAAACATCCCTAACCTAAAGAAAGAGATGCCCATAAACATACAGGAAGCCTACAGACCTCAAAATAGATTGGACCAGAAAAGAAATTCCTCCTGTCACATGACAATCAAAACACCAAATGCACAAAACAAGAAAGAATATTAAGAGCAATAAGAGGAAATTGTCAAGTAACATATAAAGTTAGACCTATCAGAATTACACCAGACTTCTCAACAGGGACTCTAAAGGCCAGAAGATCCTGAGCAAATCCTAAGAGAACACAAATGCCAGCCCAGACTATTATACCCAGGAAACCTCTCAACTTGATAGATGGAAAAAGCCACCCATTCATCTCCAAATTTTTAACCCAGAATTGCTCCTGTCTAAAAGAAATATGGAGACAAGGTGTGGAGCACAGACTGAAGGAAAGGCCATCCAGAGGCTACCCCACCTGGGAATCCATCCCATGTACAGTCACCAAAGCCAGTCACTATTGCTGATGCCAAGAAGTGCTTGCCTGATATGGATGTCTCCTGAGAGATCTGCCAGAGTCTGACAAATACAGATGCAGATGCTCACAGCCAACCATTGGACTGACCACCGGGACTCCAAAGGATAAGTTAGGGAAAGCACTGAAGGAATTGAAGTGGTTTGCAACCACATTGGAAAAACAATATCAACCAACCAGAGCTTCGGGGGACTAAACCACAACCCCAAGTGCACACATGGACAAACCCATGGCTCCAGCTTCATATGTAGCAGAGGATGCCCTTATCTGGCATCAATGGGAGGAGATGCCCCGGTGTAGGTTAATGCCAGCAAGATGAGATGAGAGTGGGTGGGTGGATGGGGGAGCACTCTCATAGAAGCTGGGGGAGGAGGGATAGGATAGGGGATTTCTGGAGGGGAAACTGGAAGAGGGGATAACATTTGAAATGTAAATAAATAAAATATACAATAAAAAAAAGTAAGTGAGAGGTCATCAGCCTGCTCATAAACCCAACACTGAAGCTGGCAATTCTTTGAAGAAAAAGAAACCCACATTAATAAAAACACCAAAAACAAAACAAGAACCACTGACTCAGTGTAGTCACCATTTTGAGAATGGTACTTCTTCCTGAAAGCTGTTGTGCCACAGAAATTATTCTAATTGAACATATACATCTGCCGTTTATTCTTGGGATGCTTGAGTGTCTGAATAAAGTGTGTGTGTGTGTGTGTGTGTGTGTGTGTGTGTGTGTGTGTGTGTGTGTGTGTGTGTGTGTGTGTGAAGTTATACAGGTAAACTTGTTTTTGTGTGAACCTGAGAGAGAAATTAACTTCACTGGTTGTCGTCAATTATTCTTCACCTTAATTTAGGGACTAACTCTCTTCATTAAAGATGAAGCTCATACATTTGACTAGATTGACTTGGCATTGAGCTTCACGAATCTGCTTTTTCTTTCTCTGCTTCCTTTGCTGGAATTACAGATGCATGTGCCACCCCTGGCTTATGTTGGTGCTGAGCATCTGAGCCCAGACACTTTATTTTCACAACAGGCACTTTACTGACAGAGCCTTTCCTCTAGCCCTAGGATATGACATTTTCAAGCATTATCAGAATTCAAAGAAGGATGAAGTTGGATGAACTTTGATCTTCTCTATTTTGTAATACAAAATAAAAACAGAATCAAGTTCCTCAATCATCTATAGCTAAGATCTTTGCAAACGATGTGAAAACATGGGTGAAAATGCTTATGTAATCAATCTGAGTACTTACTTAGTCTCTACTGGTATTTAGCCACCTGGTCTTGTGCATTTTACCTAGGTGATCTGTGAAAAATCACTTTAGCTTAGGATGCCATGAACATCTTGCTCTATTTCATTGTTCACAATAGGGTATGAGCATACGGATGAAGACGCTGCTGATATGAATATGGAAGAATGAATAATTCGTGTCTATAAGTATGGGGATATTTCCTGAAGGACTTAAAGTGTCATGGGTAGAACAGAAATAAAGCTATGGATCAGTGTTAACAACTTTGCGACCCAAGATTTCCATTCAAAAGCAAAAGAGATGCTACAGAATGGAAGCCAACCATCGAAGAACTACAAATGCCATTTGCTCAGGATGGCACAGTCATGGGAGTCCTGAACTCACAAAAACTGTGCTTATCAGCGCTGGACTGACACAAGCTGGCCTCTGTCTACAGTGAGCTTGAACTGGGAAGGCCCTCACGAAGCCATTACTGATTACTGAGGATTAACACGTTCTGGAAGAGAAAGAGGTACAATGTCCATCCATGTACTCACTAGTGAGCAAACCCAGCTCTAATGAATCCCCTCAAATCCAGGGTCAAACTGAAAGCCCCAAGTAAATTCTGGGACAGAAAACAAGGAGAAGAAGGGAATATGATAAAGAGATGTATAAGAAGAGGTGATAGGCATTAGATTAACCATAGTCTTTATAGAAAGGTATGAAAATATTATTAATGAAACAGCAAAGCAAATTTATATACATTTACGAATATTAGTCACATGTTTCAAGTGTATTTTGTTCATTTTACTCTAATTAAACTTCAGCTTCACAAAAATATATACATATATATGTATATATATTTAAATATTTACAAATTAGGAAATTCAATACAAGACCGAATTAATAGTACTTTAAAGAAATGTAGACTTTCAAAGCGATATTACTGAATTGTTATGCTAATCTATATCTCCCTAGACGTCACATTCAAAAGTCCATATTCCTGATGTGTAACAGTTGAAAGGGGAGGTGAATGGGTGATCAGCTCGAGATAACATGAACATGGTTTCTCATGCATGGATTAATGCCTGCTCCTTGATCTTCAAACGTTAAGAAAGCTAGTAGAGGAGACATAAATTTCTGCTCTGTATGCCATCTTGTCTGTAAGAATTTGTTAGATGTGCCTGGAATTATGGATGGAGACTCATGAGAGCAACTCTACAACAATAGAAAACTATGATACATTGTTTGCCAGAGGTTGTTATTGTGACAGAATATTTTTTAGTTAGAAAAGGTTAAGAAGGTATGCATATATAAAATATATAGTCATATCACAGAAATATTTCTCAGTTTTGGATCTACATTAACAGCTTAATGAGGAAGAAATGATTATTGTTTATGAATGACAGGTTAAAACAAGTTTATTGAAATGTCAATTGTATTTAAAGGCTAAAAGATATCTTGAGTTTCAGGAAAATTATGATTAGGGTGACATGACAAAATTATAAGGAGGAAACAATTCCCAATAGTTTTAATTTCACCTGGTCCTGTTTTCATGGACTTATTTTGCAAAGACATTGTCGTATCCATTAAATCAGTAACAGTTAAGCATAGAGCAGGGCATCGCTCTTAGTGAGTCTCTGTACTATGATGTAATAATTGAAGAGATCTAGTTTTACTGTAGTGATCTTCATGTGAATGCTGTTTTTCAAAAGGTGAGATTCAATCAAAGCCCTGAAAATGTGAGCTGTTTAGCATCTAGATGTTGCAGGGAAGTACGAAATGTAATATATATATATATATATATATATATATATATATATATATATATATATATATATATTGGTTCTTTTTTTCGGAGCTGGGGACCAAACCCAGGGCCTTGCACTTGCTAGGCAAGCACTCTACCATTGAGCTAAATCCCCAACCCCAAATGTAATATATTTAAATAGTGTCTGAGCTTTTCTGACAATTAGAAGTATACAATGTGGAAAGAGAACTCCATTAAAAATCTACAGATTTCAAAATAATAATATTTAATATGTGTATTAAATTGATTAAAGTATTTATAAAAATCAGGATGGGACCTTTGCTCAATCAATAAACTACATGCCTTAAAATCATAAATTCCATTTCTATAACATGCCTTAAAAGTCCAGACATAGGGATACATGCTCTCAAATTAGGGAAGCAAAGCCAGGCAAACTTTAAGACTTTTGTAGAGAACTGACTTCCAGCCTTAGCCTATGTGGTGAGTTCCAGATCAGTGAGAGATATTATAGTTTTTTTTTAAAGGCTGAATATCACCCAATGAATGGTACTGACATTTTCCTTCCAGCCTTTATATTCATGTATACACATGTGCATGAAGACACCTTCAAGACACACACACAAATGTGCTTGTAAACTTTCATGAGTATATACATACCAAAGAAGCATTGCTTCTGACTGAAGTCATTTAACTTTCACATATATTAAGTAGAGGAAAGACTTGACTATCAAGTTATGTGAATAAATCCATGGAAAGTATCAGCATCCACAGCATTGAGGTTACAGATGCTTAGCTATTAACCAGACTTGTCACTGCAGTGATAGGAGGAAGCTGATGTTAGAGCATTGAGGATTAGGGGCCAACCTGTCTGTATAGCAAGACCACCCTCAGGAAAAATAAATCAATGAAATAGCACATGTAACTCCTTTACATCCTTTGTATTTTATATCCATATAATGTATGACAGCTACTAAGATTTTTAAGCTACATTAATAATTGCAATCTTTGTAACTGTCATGCTCTGTGTATCAATGGGTAATACTTGTGACCAGTAATTCTTCAAAATTTGTCAAGAGAAACATGCACCATGTACCTTCTTACTATTTAAAATAGAAATTTGGAAGAGAAACACAAGTGCTGGCTGTGTTTATCTACAAGGTCAAACGTATGGTCCATTGCTGTGATGAAGACAGTCTAGAGAAGTCCAACATTAGTTGTGGGCTTGTCTCAAGGTTATGGAATTATAAACCACACTGATTTTGAACCTATTTTGAGAAGTGGTGCCTAGATAAACATAACCACTGTTTCATTTCTCTTCCTAATATCTGTGATTACATTTTTTGAAAGTGAAGAATTGCTCTTTGGCAAAATTCTATCACAATGTAGGGAACTTACCAAGGCAAGCAAAACTCCTCTAGACGTCTGACCTGATGTCTGAAGGCAGCAATTAGGTGAGAATTTCAGGATAATAATAAATAGGGAGGGAAGTGACATTCTGCCAAAGGGACCAGCATGAAAGTGGGACACGATAGTGACAGATTACATGGAATAATGAACATGGGTCTGAAATTACAAAGCTCTTTTCTTATTAATAGTAATTCGTGTCAAGGAATGGTAGAGCACACATCTAGCATTCAGGAGGAGCTAAGAGGAAATCTGTGTGTTCTGGTCTAGCCAGGCTATATAGAGAGAAACTGTCCTAAAGAAAAATGAATGAAAATTAAAACTGAACTATTAAGTGATCATAAAGTCAGTACGCAAAGTAAATTCAGTCTTTAAAAGTAATACTTTGCGTAGTTTGGATGGGTGTCTAGGTGCAGGGTTAGGAAATTTTTGGATATAGTAATGAGTAAGTGTGTATAGTCAGCACTCTCAAGGGAAGATGTAGCAGTTACAGCAGCTAGGATAGCAATACAGTGAGTGACAATGTGAGTAGATTTCAGAGACTTTGGGAGAAACAAATGAGCAAACTTCATCTATGGTAAAAAAGAGGAAAGGAAGTCTTAAAATTAATGAAGTTTTCCCTTCTATAGAAAAGAACATAGAATGGTGTTACTAGGAACAAAGGTTCGGAAGTCCTGTCAGGGGCCTTCTTGTTTAAGATTACAAGGATTTCTGGACCTTTAATGGTGTAAAGTTTATAGAGCGTAATATATGCAGATGTTTCTAAAAATCTTAGGAGTACAACTCAGGGACAACTACGTTAGCCTCAATGTTTTCTCTCTTCCCAGCAAGAATCAAAGCAGGAGCTGGATGTGCTCTGCTGGGTGTCCCAGTATTTCCAGCATCCGTCTCCTTCCCATGTCAATAAATATGCTGATTCTTTACTCGGGTGGCCAGCTTCCTGCAAGATGGAGGCCACCTTAAAATAATTCAAACCATGAACTTCTGTGGGAGAATCGGGGCTTGCTCTCCCGCCCCCAACAATCAGAAATGCTATTACTGACATCTGCTTTCCTAACTCATGTACAGTTCACTCACCTATGTTTCTGATTAGGGAAAACAAGTAGATATTTGAACATCCCCTCGGTGTTCACTTGTAAGACCACCCAAAGAAAGCAGTTTAGGGAATTTATTTTTGAAAGACTCTGAAGGGCAGCTTGGGAGAAAGCAATGATGCGTTCTGGAATAGAATGAACAGTTGAAAACACAGACGAATTTCACAAGGTCTTTCAATATGTTGCCATCTGGGGTTCCATGTGCCATTTAGGATCTCCCTCAGAGTCAAGGAAGCTGCTTCCAGTGTGGCAGTTTTCTTTACCCACATCATCCACAGTCTTCCCAAAGATGCTCGGTGGTGAACCATAAGTAGATAGCACTTCAGAAGATGTCTGCAAAGTTCACATAGGACCCATAGTGAGTGATTTAGTTGGCTTCAAATCAAAGGCCACAATAATTAAAATAGACCCAGAAAGGAAAAGGACTTTTCTTCTTTTTAAGATATATTTACTTTTATTTTATGTGTACTTAATGCTTACCTGTATTTAATTATATGCACTATATGCATGTCTGGTGTTCTTAAAGGCCAAAACGTGTCAATAGATCCCCTGTTGAGCTGCCATTTAAGGGCTGGACTCAGATTTTTGCAATAGAAGTAAATGCTCTTAAACACTGAGCATCTAGCTAACCCAATAGTTCATTTCTAAGCATAATGCAAAGAGATAAATCTGGGAAAGAATGAACACTACCTTTAAGAATAATCTTCTGGAGATGGTGTGAAATAAATGTCAATAATGAAATTCTAGATAGTATTAAATAGTGTCTCATTGCTAAGACGACGTACGTAACTGATGTTTCATGGCAATCCATGGTTTACCATTTTAGAGGCTGCAGTCCACATTTGCCTGGCACATGGGACAAACTAAACTGTCCAGCCCATGGCAGCCAAGAAAGAAGGAGAAACAAATAGAAGTAAGAAAACGTATTCAGTATCAATCTTGTTCTATCCCAACTATAAGTCTTTCCAACCTCATCAGTTGTGAACTCACTATGGTTAAGTCATTGATGAGGTTATCAACTGCATGATCCAATTACCTCTCCACAGAGACCTTTTTATAAGGGAAACTTCATATCCCAACTGTAATAAAAACTGTCACATGAGAGACTTTGTAAAGTCAGACAAATAGTCATTGCAAGGTACAAACTGAAAACATTTTCCCTGATTCTGATTACCACCCAAATATACTGTAATTGTCGAGTATAAGAAATGGGCTGCCACGTAAATTGTATGAAGAAAGGCATCATTGACCCATATTCCAACATATTGCCTAACTTTGATGAGTTTCCAAGAATATTAGTGCTTAGAAAAAGCCACAATATCTAGAGGTGGATGCCCAGACTTCTACTTTACTGGCAGAGTGGACTCTAGGGCTCCCTTGGAGTTCGCTGTGTGTAAAATAGACAAAAACGAGCCTACTGCATGAGACTGTTCTCAAGTTTAACTGAATTAGTGAGTTATTGGGCTGAGCACTGCTGTCCAATAGAAACACAAGGGAAGGAAGCCTGAATTTTCCATGAACCACATTAAGCATAGTGAAAAACTTAGAAGCTAAATGAATTTAATAGACTTTGGCTGGTTTAATTTAATACGTTTCCTGAGAAGATGCATAATGAGGAAAAAACCACCATGGACAGTGTTTACACTATATTTTTAAAGGCCTGTTTAAGAAAAATGAATCTTCCCACTAAAGAGGGATTTTCCAAGACCCCAGTTTGAAGGAATGAAGCTACTTGTATAGAGCAGCAGTACATGTCTAAAATTGCAATGAATTGGCAGCATTTATATGCTTATTTCCAAATGGTTTGTTAGGGGAAGTGATCCATGCTTGTGGGGGGAGGTGGACAAAAAGACCAAGTAGATTGAATTTTCATTTTTCACAGATATGTAAAGGATATTTTCACACATTGATGGACATTTAACATTATTTGAAGATCTCTGGTTACTGTCTTCCTGAAGGTAAATTAGCACAGAATTCACTGATTTCCTTGGTCAGGTCAGTTCAATTTGGTGGAAAATGTTATAAAAATATCAAACATCAAGGAGTAGTGTCAGGGAGATCACTGATCAGGTAATGCACTTACTTTATTAGTTCGATGATCTGAAGTCCGTCTCCCTAACCCCACAAGCTCCGATGTTGGGAACCACCTTCGTATCCAGAGGATTCCTGTTGTGAGATGAGAGATGGCGACATGACAATCAGCTGGAAGCCCACAGGTCTGCTCGCCCTGAGTACTCATTGCAGAGAGATCCCACTTCAAAGAGGTCAGAGGTGAGAACTGACTCTGGAACTGGGTCCTCTCATCATGTATGTCATGGCAAGTGCTTGCCTATACTCACACACACACATGCGCATTGAATTATCTAAAATGTCAAGATACAGGTGACTTTTTAAAACCAAAAATCTGAAGACTGTGAAAGTTAAGCACAAGCTTCACCTGTCCCAATCCATACGAACTTAGTTGAATGACATGTTCTCTTTCTCTAGAGTAGGCACAGTTGAGTGTAGTCTATTATAACTTCATGCAATCCCATCTCAGAAGGAGAAGCTACCTGTTCCCTGACTTTCTAGTGTGGCTCTTTTGTGTGCACACTTATAGTGTCAAAAGTATGCAGAACAGTATGGGGGTAGGAGCAAAACATTTAGAAGCTAACTGAAGGGGAAATTTTACTTCAGAGTAGAATCCTATATAAACTGTGATAAGTTCTGAGGGTTAGCATTAATTTTGTATACAGTTTTTAACATTCGTAATAAATGTCATTCATCACAAATATTAGTGTATCCAAACTTCAGTAAAAATAAGCAGTTGCCATTTTTGATGCTATTAAATATATCTTATTATAAAAAAATTAAAAACCATTGTAGATATGTCTAAATAATGACATAGTCACAGCTGTTAGAGAAACGGTCTTGAAAGGATACATCTGTGATGGTAGCTATACCTTGGCAGAACTATGAGCATCCTTATCGCTCTTCTGGGAAGAAGGGTTCTTGCTGAGCTAACCAGCCATATAATTGTGGGAGTGAAGTCTCATATGCTTCAGGACGGTAGGGTCCATCCAGGGAAATCATGACATTTCAAACTGTACTCTTAGACTACCATCCAGAGCAAGGAAATGGAAGATGATTCTCGATGGCACTGCTACACTTAGATACTGGAGTATTTATTTGGCCTTCGGATTCCTAATTGTGTGTGCAAGACATGGAAGAAAAAAAAAAAAAACCTGACGGGAGTTTAGGGAAAAGCAATGAAAATGATTAAGGGGCTGTTCGCATTGATTTATGAAGACATGTTAAATGAATTCAGTATGAATAACTCTCCTAAGTGAGGAGCAGGGAAAGGCATAATAAATGTCTTCAAATATCAGTTGGGTGTGAGCACTGAAGAGAGAGATGGATGAGGGAAGAGAAGAAGATGATAAGGAATAATGACGTGGAATTGGAAGAGTTCATAGAAAAAAATCACAGCCATTGGAAGCTCCTGGGGGGTGGGGGGGTGTCTATCAATGAAGAGGCTAGACACAGGGATAAAAAGCAATCCAAGCAGGATATTTTTTTTTCTAGAGGCAGAGCACTTACACAGCTCATGGTTCAATTCCTAGCACTTTAAAAAAATTCAAGGATAAATAAAATGTGTTAAAATGTGTGCAGTTGTTTGAGAGCTAGTAAGTTCAGCATTCAAAATCCACATAAAACCTGGGTGTACTGGTTTTCTTGTAACGCCATAATTATAAAGGCAGGGGCAAAAGGATCCTAGGGCTTACTAGTTAACGACTCTAACTGGTAAGATCTAAATTCAACAAGAGACATCTGAAATTGACTCTGGCCTCCAAACGCATGCATATGCACGTGTGTACACACAAATATCCTTGTACACACATGTACATGCATGTGTGCATGCATGTGCAATTACACACACACACACACACACACACACACACACACACACACACACACACACACACACATCACTTCACAAGCTAGAAAGCCAGAATATTTCCTGGAGACCTTGATTCTTGCCTAGTAAAATAAGACTGATCATGCAAATATGCAGCAAAATTTCTGCTTGTTTTATTCTCGTTTTCTTACGTAGAAAATGAAGTAAAGATTTAGAATACCCCTACCTTGATTCTATGCCAGCTTCACTGTTACCACTCTATCCGTTCCTGTATCCCCCTAATGACATATGGAGAAGAATCTGCAAAGTTAGCAGCTTTTGTGGAAAGAGTAATTGGTTTTATATGGCTTATGTCTTCTACCCCAGGGCATGAGACATATTAAATAGTTTAGTTTCTAAGGCCGCATCGTCTCTCTTCAATCATTTCCTGTTTTAGGCCTAAGTCAGGAAATGTGCCTATCTTTGCTGCATTTCTTCCCTTAGCCACTGTGAAATAATGCTTTTCTTCTAAAAAAGAAAAAATGGCAGAGGGGTGAAAATAATTAATGAACTCAACTGAGTCATAAGGCAATTAAATTTTAATAAAGCCTTAACAATTAGTGTTTTAACCACCATTTCAAGGGAAGCGAAACATTAGATTAGTTATGCTTGTAGGAAGTAATCAGCTAAAAATTACCCGTTTTTAACTAATTATGATCATCCCATTTATTTCTATTGAGCCTTTCAAATTGAGAATCCTAGCCCTCATCCGTATGGCAGCCATGGATAGATGTCAAGCAGTGAGGCAGCATAGCCGTCAAAGCACACCTTCAGATTAATTTTCAACATGAGAAAATGACTGTGGTAAAAGAAGCTGCGTCCAGATCTATAACTAAAAAGAAAGGAAGAATGTTAGCTTATATGTCAAGTATGCTGAGTTGGAAGATCAATAAGTTCTAGATTCATCCATAATAATTTCTGATCTGATTTAGGGAGATTTGTAGTTAAATGCATCATTCATCTAATGGTTTATATTGGTCATGATTCAGGTAAATGACATGGAAACTGCATGTTGCATTATTGAATTCTGGGATTCTATATATTTACAAAATTTGTAAATGTTATGTTTACAGAATATATTTCTGTTCTTATACATTCTTAAATTTTAACATACAATATATCTGATTATATTCTTTCCCTTTCCACAACTCCTTCTAGTTTCTCCCTACCTCCCTACATATACAACTTGGTGCTCTTTCTTCTGTTCTTAAAAACAAACAAAAACCACACCCACAAACACACACACACACACACACACACACACACACACACACACACACACACGGAACCTTGTGTGTTTTGGCCAACTACTACAGTACTTACATATTTTTGTTCTGCCAAAGGGAAGAGTAGTCTGTGATTTGGTCAATATTTTCCTACACAAAGAACTACAGGCAACTAAAGAATGTTCTAGTGGTAGAAATAGTCTCCTCTAGGGATGATCACACCAATTGGAAACCCAATGTAGATTGTTGTCTTTATGTAGGTGAAGATAGGCACAAGATAAGGCAAGGCCTGTGATTGGGCAATGAAAAAGTAAGGAAGGCACAGAATTTTGAATGGAGGAGAGAGAAAGGAGAAAGGGGGGAGAACAACCAAGAGAGAGGAAGAGAAAAACGACCCAATCTGTGTGGCCTTAAAGGGCCACAGGTAGTTATGAATATTTCATAAGGAATGGAGTTTATAGGACAATTTGTCTTATCTAGGTGAGCAGTTTATATCAATATTAATTGGTAGTGAGTTTATTGTGTGGATGTTTTGTGGAATGAAATTTTAAAATATAAATTTGATTGCTAAGTTAGAAGCTTATTAAGTTTTGATTTTAATGGGTTACTGGGAGTTGTGACTATAACCACAGGGGGCAGATCCTGGGAATGTGAACAGAGTCCACAGCAAGAGAGTGGCAAGTGGGCGAGGGCACACAGAGTAACTGGTGGCAGGCAGCATGGGTGGAGATTGGGAGCTTAGCGGTTGAGATGAAATAAAATAAAATAAAAACTATTTTAAAATAAACTAAAACAAAAGGCATAGACAACATGTAAGTGTTCTTTAAAGATTAAAAGGTGTTTCCAAATTTGTTGGGAAACAATGAAAACATTGGGTCTTACTCTAACTGACCCAAGTCCACAGACTTTCAAACATTTCAACGCAAATTGAATTGAAACCTATTAAATAAAATGAAAGCATAAAATGCTCAGTTATATACCAACGGCTTTTAGTTAGGGTTACTATTGTTACAATAAAACACCATGACCTAAAGCAAGTTGGGGAGGAAAGGGTTTATTTGGCTGACATTTCCACACTGTAGTCCATCACTAAAGAAAATCAAGACAGGAAATCAAACAGGGCTGGAACCTAAGGGCAGTAGGGAAAGCAGAGGTCATGAAAGGGTGCTGCTTAGTGGCTTGTTTCTGATGGCTCAGAGGTTGAGAGCACTGACTACTCTTCCAGAGGACCTGGGTTCAATTCCCAGCACCCACGTGGCAGCTTATAGTAGTCTATAGTTCCTTCATACAGGCATACCGACAAAACAACAATAAAAATTTTTAAATTAATTTTAAAAATTCCCTACAAACTTGCCTACAGTCGCTCTTATGGAGGTATTTTTCTCAACTGTGGTTCCCACCCCTGAAAATGACTCTGGCTTGTGTCCTGTTGACATATAAAACTAGCCAGCTCTTCCACATTCTATCTTGAATGATTATTGTAATACAACTGTCAGCCTAAAAGTCTGAAATCCATGTGGCACTAAATATGACCTTTTAAATCCTACAAAGTATTCTTTGAAATCCAGTAGAAAAAGAAAAAAAAACTAATTTCATTTAAAATCTTGGAACAGCTTACATCCTTATTCAGAATTTGCTTTCTAATTTCCCATCGCAATCCAATTTAAATGGGTGACCTTTAGCTTCTGTAAAACATGCCTTACAAATCAGCATAAGCATTTATCAGCAATCTTCGTATTAAAATAACTCCTGAGCTAAGAGCCTTTTCACCTTCTAGTGACACGGCAGCCCGTGGAGAACTCTAGAATTCATTTGGGATGTGCCTATGAATGGCCCTGTGTCCTACGCGAGCATTTATAAAACGTGAGCTTCGGGACAGTAGAGAGAATCCTGTTTTTCTAATAAAGAAGACACAAGTCAGCTTCTGAATGCCTTCCCTGTCTAATCGTAAGGGCAGGCCGAAGTTTTTATCCTTATCCCTAAATTAGAGCACTGGACCTTGTTATTTCTATTTGCTACCCTAATACTGTGGGAGGTAGGATAAGACCATGGGATATGCATCCTACCAGTCAAGCTTCAGGGTAGTAAGACACCCTTTCTCAAGGAAGTAAGAAGAAGTTTGATCAAGCAGGATAGGCAGTGTTTCCCTCTGTCCTCTCTGTACATACACCTGTACACATACGTACTGATGCAGTTCACACGTATACTACATGGGCATATCAAACTCGCATATCCTGAGAACAGTAATTCATATCTAGAGGCAGTAAAATTACAGTTCTAATATTCCCAATCCATAATAATTGCCCTAAAGCATATAATGGGTTGGCTTAACGCTTTATGTTTAGAAAATGCTGATCACATAAATGAGGTCTTTATTGCAACACTGTAGCTAAAATACAATGATTATTATAGAATGCGATGATTATTAAGGTACCAAAACTCATTGCTTTTTCTAATCCTGAAATTTCTGCATCTCTTTTATCTCTACCTTTCTGCAATGCCTTTCTTTCCTTTTCAATGCTTCCCTCAAATCAAAAGACTTAGTATTCATAAACGTGCATGATAAAACATTTGTAGTTTTCTGACAGATTAGCATGTGCCCCTCCTGCTTTCAAGTCCTATTAATAATAAATAATCATTTCTATCTTTTTTTTACATTAACTTTGCCAGAGTCCTTTAGAAAGGAACAAGCAAAGGACATGAATTACAGGTTATATAAATCATGGCTGAGAAATGAGTGTAAGTGCTTATCAGCAATTTTAGCATCAAGGAAAATCTCCTAGTTAAGACAGGTCAGCAACTGAATAAGAAAATATTCTTAGTGCCTAAGTTTCCAGCATTACAGGAAATGGTTGTTTTATGGCATTAATATATGTCATATGTGTGTGTATGCATAAAAATGTTTTCTAATGGCAAATATCAGAAAATAGCATCATCATTTATTGGACTCACAAGATTTAGCACATTATATTTAGCTATTTAGGTAAGATTCTCACACTTAAAATAGAGAATTGTGTGGTGAAATACACACCCGTTACTTGAATCTGATCATTATAAATTTTACACATGTAATTAAATGCTACATTATACTTCATAAACATATAGAATTCTTACATTTCATTAAAGTTCATATATCCATTATAATTTATGCATTTACCCCTATAAAGATTCCTAAAGAGGAACCTTATGGTTTGAGGGACAACATATATGTCAGCATCTGCTATGTGCATGCATCCATTTGTATGTGAGTGTGCATGCTCTTGGAAGCCAAAGGACAACGTCCACTGGAGCTCCTCAGGTGCCACCCACATTAGATTTGAAAGAGTCCATCACTGGCTTTGAGCTCACGGTGTAGGTTGACGAGTCTGTAACCTCCAGAGAACTCCCCTGTCTCTGACTCCTCACGGCTGTCACTACGAGTGATGCTTTTATGTGAGTCATGGTGCTCGCACAGAGGTCTGCACGCTTGTAGGATGTCGCATTACTCACTGAACCATCTCTTCCAAATCCCAGAATTAGATTCCTGAGTAAAGAACCTTATGCAATTGGCTAGGCAGGTGAAAATGTAGCTGTCAGAAATAATGTGTTTTGCAGCAAGAGTGAAGTGTATTAAATGCCTAGCCGGTGTGTTTTGTTTCCCGTCTCTGTACCAAGTAGTATGCTGAATGTAACTCATGGAAAGTGCATTTCTACCTTCCCTGCAGGAGACTACCCTAAGAAATCCTGAAGAACTGAAGGACGACAGCAGAGTGGCAGTATTTTCAGACGTTCTTAAGGAAAGCAAGACGAACAGCTGTCTTCTTTGTTTGCCTTTTGGTCGGCCTTGGAATCCCACATTGTTCTGGGAAGGTGCCCAGCCTATTCTTCCGTTTCTGAAAGGTTAAGTTTAGAATCCTAAGCCCAGAGAGCAGCAGTAGAAAGACCTCAAGCACATGCAAGAATGCTTTCAGGCAGTAGTTCTCTTTGCTTATGTATAGATAAAGCCATACATTGTCTTGTAAATAAAGGCCAAATTACTACTGACACACGTCTGGGTAAAGAGTCATTGCAATGGCGGCCTTGGTTTTGATGCCTGAGTCCTAATGGCCCAGACACTGCTTACTTCCAGGTTGTTGACCATCTGCCTCCTGATCCAGGAAAGATCACACAGGGACTAAAAGCCAGGCATGTACAAAAGAACACAGGGTACTTACTGGTTTTGCTAGAGTAATAAGAAAATGGCCGTGCAAAGAGAAAGACCATTTTCTTAGATAAAAGACCTTTGTGTGCACAAAGCTGTACAGGCCATGCACAGCCTTTTTCACTCTGATTGTGCATCCTTGATCAGACGTCCTTCATTTTCGAAGAAGAGCTTTCTTCTCTGCATGCCATTCAGAAAGTGCCATTTTCTTCTTAGATTTCACTCCCCCCCTCCCACGAGATTTCAACAACAATGTGTTTTCATCTTCTTTACTGCTTTCTGCAGTAATGGCTTTTTGGACCCTAGCTATTGTAGAACTTCAACTTCACATAGTACAGTATTCCAGAGGCATTTAGCCATGCAAATACAGGAATTTAGCATCCTATAAAATAAATTTAAGTTCAAACAACGAAAAAACAAAAACGAAAACTGTCTCTGGCTACCGGGTGAATTTCAGAGGTCGCCCAGACTGCCTCCTTTACAAACCTAGAAGCCTTGGTGTGTGGAGAGAAGTCACTGGTAAGGTTCTGGGCGTTTACAACCCGGAGGTCTGGCAGAAGCATTGGGCATGCCGATGCACGCCTGGGCTGGCTCCCCTAAAGGGACCATCCAGGTGGTTACACAGGAACATCTCTGAATAATGCTGGGACCTGTCTGAGCCCTGCAGTTATTGTCGGCCTTCTGGGAGAAGCATCAAAGTAGGCAGATGCGAACTTGGTGAACACTAAGCTACTGGTGAAAGATGCTGGCCTCACTTTTACCATCTCCCACAGTCATGGGGTCCCAGGAGAGCAGGGCAGCGGGGAATGCCTCCTGACTGTGGCCCTGGCAGGTGCCCCTAACAAGCTGTGGACTTGGTCCAGGGAACCACACCAATGTTGCAGGTACTCAACGAAGCTGTCTTCAGACCAGAGGTGCCACTACTCAGGGGACAGCCCCTGCTCCTGTCCCGGGCTCAGCTCTCCGACCTGTAATGCTGCTCACTATGACTGTCTTCCTGGCAGAGGCGGGTGTACAGCCGCTGTCCTACCAAACCTCCAAGGTTTCTGACGGAGAGATCTGGCGCATCATGGGCCTCGCCTCCCTGCTGCCCAGCCTGGACGCATGGAAGCAGCACGAATCTGAGGCTTTCTGGTTCTGCTTCTGACCCTGGGGCTCAGCAGTTCCAGCCCCTCAGGATCTTCTGAAGAAACCTGCTCACTATGAACTGTAGAGAGAGGAGATCGCAGAACCTGGGCATCTGCGTGAACTAATTTAATCTAGAAAGAATATAACTCCATTTAAAACAAACAAACAAACAAAAACCAGAAGCCTCAGGCTGGAGACATGTTTCAGTTGGTAACCTTCTTGCCTTTCTGTCATGAACTCTCTTCTGCATATAAAATATATTGAGTGTTGTGATACGTGCTTGTAATGTAAGGTTGGCTAGGGAAACACAGTCTAGGCAATGTGATATGCACCAAAGAAGTGAAAGACTTTTTCTTAAGAAAACTAGACACCAAGATACAATCCACAGACCACATGAAGTTCAAGAAGAAGACCAAAGTGCAGATGCTTCAGTCTTTCTTAAAGGGGGGAATAAAAACATTCATAGGGAGACGAAGTTAGGAGCAGAGACTGAAGGAACGACCACTCAGAGCCTGCCTCACCTAGAGATTCAGCATATATATATATATATATATATATATATTTCACCAAAACTAGACAATATTGAGGCCAAGAATTGCATGCTGACAGGAGCCTGATACAGCTATCTCCTGAGAGGCTCTGCTCAAGCCTGACAAATACAGAGGCAATGCTAGCAACAAACGATTGAACTGAGAACAGGGTCCCCATTGGAGGAGTTGGAGAAAGGACTGAAAGAGCTGAAGGGATTTTCTACCCCATAAGAACAACAATGGCAACCAGCCAGAGCTCTCAGAGACTAAACCATTATCCAAAGAGAACACATGGACAGGCCCATGGCTCCAGCTGCATACGTAGCACAGGATATTCTTGTTGGACACCAATGGGAGGAGAAGCCCTTGGTCCCGCCAAGGCTGGATCCCCCCAACCCCCAGTGTAGGGGAATGTCAGGGCCAGGAGGCAGGAAGGGGGAGTGGTTGGGGAGGAAGATCACCCTCATAGAAGAAGAGGGATGGGGGATGGCATAGGGGGCTTATGGACAGGAAACTGGGAGAGGGGATAGCATTTGAAATGAAAATTAAAAATATCCAATAAAAAAAAGAAAAAAGAAGAAATAAAAGTAGTTCTTTTAAATGTTTTAGAAAAGAAAAAAGAAAACTAGATGCCACTGAGGAACACTTGTGGTTGATTCTTTTTGGCATCAAAATACAAGTACGCTCTGGGGCGTGTAGACCCTCCACACATGCAGTTGTATATACACAAACATTCACACATCATATAGCATGGACAAATACAGAGTAGAAACCTGGTTTTAGTAGGATCAATTTTATTGCATTAAAGCAACATAGACATTCATAGCATGGAAGTATTTCATGTCATTTGAGGCTTTGCTGCTTCTGACAGGAGTAAAGTATATAAAAACTACCAAAATGCAGGGTAAAATGCAGAGGATTGATAAATAACCTTAAATGAATATGATAAGGCATGAATTTCAAAGCTATCAGAGATGAAAACAGTACGGAGCATTAAAGATACAGGGTTGCACATAAACAACAGCAGAACTTTTAGAACTAGGATTAGTTAAGTGTGTGTGTGTGTGTGTGTGTGTTTCTGCTAGTGTGTGTCTGTGTGCATGTGTGTATGCTATGACACTGTGTGTGTGCCTGTGTATGCTTGTATGTGTGTGTGCAAATGCACGTGTGTGTATGTGTGTGCTGTGCCTGTGTGTGTCTGTGTGATGTGTGTGTCTGTGTGTGTATGTGTGTGTTCTACCAGTGTGTGTGCGTGTGCATGGGCGTGCCTCTGTGAATGGGCTGTGTGTGTGTGTGCATGTGTGTGTCTCCTTGTGTGTTTTGCCTGTGTGTGTGTTGAGCCTGTATGTGTGTGTGTGCATGTGTGCATGTGTGCATGTGTGCATGTGTGTTAGAGTAGTAAGGTAATGAGTAGCTGGTAGGTAGTCACCTGTCTCCTGCTGTGATGGCAATTCTATTTGTCTACAGAAACTAAATCAGGAACACTGATGGAGAAAAGTCATTCTCCAACTGCAATATTCTGTCCAAATTGAAACAAGTTTTCACTGGTTTCCTTCTTGTTCCTCATTTTAGGTTAGTGCCTCTGCTGTTCTCAACCCCTGCATTAGGAGCAGGATAGGAAAATGGGGGAATTATGGAAACATGGCATCGTCACAAAGGAGCCCTCTTTGAGTCTGTTTGAAAACTCTCAGCAAATAGAAATGAAAAAATTTACATAGTAAAAACTACTTCAATTTTTTTTCAGATTACCAAAGAAACTCCTGTTATATTAGAAACTCCTGTTGTATTAGGTATTTTTAAATAAGGATATGAAAATAGCTATAAGGCAAGCTTATGACCTGTGTGCATGCTAACCACATAGTAGCATCTTACTCCATTTCTACATTCTTCATGGGACTCTCAAAGACAAGACAATTAAGTCCATTCTACAGTGAAGACCTTGTTACCTTCCTGTTTGTCTATGGTCCAGACTATGTCAAATACACCTTCCACCTGAATGTTCCCCAGTGCAGCCAGGCCCAATTCTACCTGGACACTACATCAATATTTACCATATAGGCTCCCTCCTAGGGAAGAAGGAGTTGTCTGCAGAGGATTCTGTAGACATTAGTCATTTCATTTGTTTACACTTGCTGCATTAGGCTGTTATGAAATGAAAAATCAACAACAAATTACAAAGCAGAAAGAAAACAGCATCTGAAAAAAAGTAATATTTTCGAAGTTCAGTTGTGTCCGATATGATATTTTAATGTATCATTTTTCTGTATCTTTACATGCCTGCTCCATATTTTTAAATATGCTGCATATTCAGAGTGACAATGGAATTTGCCATGGAGTGTTTTCCCTCTTTTGTGTTAGAAGAGATTCTGGGAAAGAGATGTTTAAAATAGAGCAGTCTTGGGCCATCTTCTCTTGGCTTAAGCTAGCAAGAACATCTGACATCATATATCCTCACCATTACTCAAATACTCCCTAATGGAATATCAAGATGAGTACCTGCAGAAGATGACAGGAGAAGATAATTCTAAGCATTGACTGCTATGTACATCAATGTATAAAGACTGATGAATTTCTTGATCATCTGTCTCCAAGTCACAGGCTTGAAGACCTTCATCCTTACAGTCAGAGACTTGATGTCATGGAAAAACTAAAAGATCAAAGTTTTGTACTCCACCATATAACCCATAATATTGGTAAAGGAGGAACCTTATATTTGGATGGAAAATTTTTGCATGGCAGTTCTTTTTAACTTTAAGACATGAAAAATCTCCTGAGTTTTCAATGCTCTCATCAAAAGAGACATTACCTTCACATTGTCTGAAGATTTTATAATGATCCCTTTGGAGATGTATGGCAAGATGATTGTAGCTCTCAACTCCATCTCAGGGTGTATCCAGTGGCCTTTGAAGTCATCATGAGCTACTTTTCTTTTATACATAATGGAGATGAGCATATTGAGAAGCTGCAACAGCCTTCCTGTAATTCTTAAAATACATAAAACACAAGTAATTTCATAAGGCAAGGCTATGTGGGAAGCCTTGACATAGACTCCTTTATCACTGAGATGATATGAATCAGAAACTATTATCTCAGTGTAAGTGGCAAAAATATCTCAGTCCTCTCCTCAAAGTGTAAACATAGGACTGGTGGCTTTCAATAAGATCTTATGTAAACAGCCCTTTTGGTTCCTACACAAAACAGATGGATTCTACTGGTTGTTGGCAAGTTCTCTTACATTTGTAAGTGGTACCCATTTGTAGCTCTGTTCTTGATATGGTGGTCTCTTAGATTAGGACCTTCTGTGACCTCAGTATCAGGCAAATATATTCTTTTCAGTTCTTGTCAGAGGGAAGGTTAGAAACACAACTCGCCCTTTTAGAGTACAGAGCATACAGTACTGAGTTCTGTTCCCCAGCTTGTACAACTTGTCCTGTTTTCTGTCACAATAGTCCAAAGGGGACATGCTGGTGTGGCTATTCAATGAACAGTGAAAATTTCACAAAAATCAAAACAACAAAGAGAATAACATCCTGGTAACAGGACGTGGGGGAGAGGAAGTGGCAAGGATTCCAAATGCTCGAGTTCTAAGACAGGAAATCTATTTAGGATTGAGAAATATAAGCTAGTGGTTTAAGATCTTCAAAGTATACCATGACGTAAGCTTCAAGGCCAGTGAGAAATTATTGTTCTTTCCTTCCTGATGCAAAATAAGGAGCAAAGGAAGAGCTCTTTATGTTTAGAGTTGATAGAGTCTGAACCCAGAAACATTTCATCAATTTACTGATCATGTGACTATCTTCTGGAAAGTTTCCATTTGGTCAAGGGCCTAAAACAGACTCAAAACTGGTTGTATAAAGTTTAAGCAATGTTCTTAAACCTTCCTGGAAATTTTGTGTATTATCCAATAAGTACACATTTCTTTTAGGGTCATCAGAATCCTATTCCTTCTTGCAAAGAATAAAACACAGAACAGAAGGTAGGATTTTCCTTTTGTGCCATTTAGAGCATTTGCAGAGATACATGATATCTTATGGTAAGCACATGAGATTTTTATTTTAAGAAAACGAGATACAGTATCACTTGAGCAGAAACACTACACACATACACACACACACACACACACACACACACACGTCACAGAAATTAATCGTCAAGAACTTGGAAGAGAGCAAGCATTTGTGTTTGGAATATCTAGAGGAAGGAAACAGAAGGAAATGATGTAATTAAGTCATATCAGAGAGATGATAAATAAAAGAAAGGATATACAGCAGTTAGAATAATAAAATTAGTGGTTTCTCCATCTTATAAAAGTTATTGTCTACATGTGTATTTTTTTTTATATATAATGTCTCCAGAGAAGTTCATTATTTGCTGGTGGAAGCATGAGTTCTCAAGGTTTACATGAGTATGACAACCATGCCTCTTTGCTCTTCCCAGACATCTCCTTTCCTTGTTTAACTTTCCAAATGTACAACACAGGGCACCTGACTCTTCTTGGCTTTATTAACCTCATTGGATTAACTACATTCCAGAGGAAGGTTCTTCCCCTCATGTCTGAAATAATGGCGTTACAAGATTCTCCATGACTATTGAGCTTTTTAATAGACTAAATGTACAAAATGATGAAGGACTTTAAAAATTTCACGGTAATGATAACTGGGTCAAGGATATATCAAGGAGTTCATCAGAAGAGTGTGTTAATTAGCATTTTTCCAATGTAGATGTTGCAACTGATTAATATCCACACACAAAGGGTGCGTGCAGTTTAAAAATCAATGGCCCCATTGACAGCACTGTCTCTTTTGAATCAATTGGGTTGAAGATTTATCAGAACTCTTACATTACTAATTACCATGCAAAGAGTCCTGGACACCAGCGGACCTTAGTAATATGTACAGAGTGAAGCAGCCAGAAACTCCCCAGGAAGCTTTCTGTGAATTTATTTATATTAGCACATAAATCTTCCTGTTCAAATTGAAATAGTGTGCTGCTTAATATTAGTTTTAAATAGAAAAGGGCAATTAGTCCACTAGAAGAACTAATTGGTAGAAAATGCTCAGCTTTAAACAAAACCCATTTTAAAGTAACAATCATGAGTGCCATTTCAGAGCCTAAGCAAACGGTTTTGAAAGAACTGAGTGGTGCAGACTTTCATGATAATTCACTAATTATGAGACAGAAAGATAATGACTTTTTTGAAAATTCAATAGAATAGTAAAGGTAGTTGTTTCTCTTTATTTTAACAAGTGTAATTTTATTATGGAAATCACTAGTAGGACTGTGACTATTTTGATCAGTGTATCTTATAAACAGACACTTTGTTCTACACATGTGAACTCATAAATACTCCTTAAGCAGTTCAATCTTAACTAGTATAATATTATTTTAAGAGAAAAGGAATATATATATGTATGTGTATATATATATATATATTCTTTTTTCTTCAATTCCATTACATATTAACCTTTCTATTATTTGAAAGAAAAAATACCAGTGTTTACTTCTTAGGGTAAAAAAGACAATGACTCTATTATATTTTGTGGGGTAGAGACTGAATTGAACATGTTCATATACGAAGTGCTTACATTGTAAATCATACCCCCACATTTATAATATATGCACTTACTGGATTGCCAAAACTTCAGTATTGATAGGGTTAAAATTATATCCCTGTGTGAAAAGCCTCTCTTTTAAGACCTTCCTTTGCTTAATCACACATCAATGCTTATGACCAAGAACTTTGGGGCCAGCTAGATTGAACCAGATCTAATTTTGGTGCCAATTACAGATGAGACCTTACTTAGTTTCATATTTCTGTAAGTATCAGGTGACACAACACTACAATATACCTAATATAATTATTGTTAGGATTATAGAAATAAGCATGTAAAGTAATCATTTAATTGTAGGGTACTTAGTTCATGCATTACTGTATCCTTAATCATGAGTAAACCAACCACACATGACTAAAACTGGGGAAATGGAAGGAATTTACTGAACTTCTGTTTTACAAATGAATGCTAAGTATGGTGATACATTTGCAAAACTGCTGACTAGAGACAGTTCTGACTGGCCATTGAGAGGAGCCTAAGAGGGTAGAAATCAAAGGTCTGAGGAACACATAACGAACTAGATTATTCATTCTGCCTCCCTGCCCAAGAAGAGTGTTTAATTATAGATAAAAGATTGGGTTAATTGGTAAGTTAAATTTATTAAAAGAATTCTGTGTAAATTAGTAGTTTAATTCTGCAAAACAGAAAGTTTGATTGATGGTTAAAAGAAAAAGCAAGAACAGTGGGGTGAGCAGGATGGTTTAGAAGGGAAAAGCATTAGCTTCTCTTCAGAAGGACCTTGGTTCAGTTCCTATTACCAACATAGCAGCTCAAAACTGTACAACTCACAATGGCAATCCCAAAGAATCCAATGCCTTCTTCTGACCTCCACAGACACTAAGCATACATGCAGTATACAGACATGCATGCACACAAAATACACACACAGGACAGAATACATTGGATGAGAAGGTTGAACTAGGAAGATCTGGGAAGACTGGGAAGAGTTCAAAGAGGGCTTCAAAAATCATCAAAATGTGTGGTATGAAATTCCCAAGCAATTAATGCAAATAAATACTTTATAGTCAGTTGCATGTCATGCAATCTTACGGAAGAAGAAAGACTTGGGATCAAGAATATACTTAAAAGTAATTAATTCTTTAGAATCCTGTGAAAATAATGAAATTGATGCTATCTTAATGTTATTTTAGGCCTAGAACAATTAGTCATCCACATGAAAAAATACTTTTGAAAAAAGATGGAACAATGGAAAGAAGAAAGAATCTTCAATAAATGGTGCAGGTCTAACTGACAGTCTGCATGTAGAAAAATGAAAATAGATACACGTATTTGTCACCTTGCACAAAGCTCAAGTGCAAGTGGATCAAGGACCTCAACATCAAACCAGATACCCAAAATTTAACAGAAAAGAAATTGGGAAAGAGCCTTGAACTCATTGGCACAGTGGAAAATTTCCTAAATATAACTCCAATGGCTCAGGTTGTAAGATCAAGAATTGATAAATGGGACCTCATGAAACTGGAAAACTTCTGTAAGGTAAAGGACATAGTCAACAAGATAAATTAACAATCTACAGATTGGGATAAAGTCTTCACTAACCCCACATCTGATAGAGGGCTATTATCCAAAATATTTAAAGAGCTGAAGAAGCTAATCACCAGAAAACCAAACAACCCAATCAAAAAATGGAGTATAAAAATAAACAGAGAATTCACAATGGGGAATCTCAAATAGCTGAGAAACACTTAAAGAATTGTTCAAAGTCTTTAGCGATCAGGGAAATGAAAATCAAAATGACCTTACACCAATTAGAATGGTTAAGATCAAAACCTCAGGTGACAGCACATGATGGCTAGGATGTAGAGAGAGAGAGGAACATTCTTCCATCGCTGGTGGGACTGCAAACTGGTACAGCCACTCTGGAAATCAATCTGAAGATTCCTCATAAAATTGGAAATAGATCTACCTGAAGATCCAGCTATACCACTCTTGGGCATATACTCAAAAGATGTCCCACCATGCCATAGGGGCACATGTTCCACTATTTTCATAGCCTCCTTATCTGTGATAGCCAGAAACTGGAAACAACCCAGATGTCCCATGACAGAAGAATGGATATAGAAAAATGTGATTCATTTACACAATGGAATACTACTTAGCTATTAAGAACAAGGACATCCTGAGTTTTGCAGGCAATAGATGGAACTAGAAAATATCATCCTGAGTGAGGTAACTCAGACGCAAAAGGACATGCATGGTGTGTACTCACTAATAAGTGGACATTAGCCAAACGAAATAAAGTAAAGAATACCCAGGATACAGTCCACAGAACTCAAAAAGGTTAACAAGCTGAAAGGCCCAAGTGAGGACATCTCAATCCCACTTGGGAGGGAGAAGAAAGCAATCACAGGAGGTGGGAGCAGGGAGTTACCTGGGTGGAATAGAGGACAGGGAGGGGAAGAGGAAAACATGACCAGGTAGTGGGTGGGGGTTAACATGACTAAAACCCTGAGGGCCAGCAGAAAGAATGGAAACAGGCAACCTCTGGAGGTATGGGGTGGAGGGACCCTCCAAAATGTATCAGAGACATTGCAGGTGAGAGACTCTCAGGACTTAGAGGCAGGGACCTTAGATGAAAGGGCCCACAGTGGGGAATGGGAACTTGTAGAGCCCACCTCCAGCATTAAATGAGGGAATTAATGAGGGATGAGGTTGCCCTCCCACAGTCAAAAACTCTGACCCATAATTGTTCCTATCTGAAAGAACTGCAGGGATGGAAATGGAGAGGAGCCTGAGGTCCAAATGGGATCCAGCTCAAGGGCCGGCCCCATGGCCTGAGGTTATGGAGTGCTCACCAAAAGGGGCCTATCATGAATGTCCTCCAAAAGACCCAATGAGCAGTTGAAAGAGTCATATGCAGATATTTACAGCAAACCAATGGACAAACTCCTATGTTTGAATTAAGGGAAAGCTGGAAGAAGCTGAGGAGGAGAGCAATCCTGTAGGAAGACCAGCAGTCTCCATTAAACTGGACTCAAAGATCTCTCAGACACTGGATCACCAACCAGGCAGCATACACCAGCTGAGATGAGGCCTCCAACACATACACAGCAGAAGACTTCTGGTTCTGGGTTTAATAATAGAAGATGTACATAACTCTCAAGAGATTGGAGGCTACAGGAAGTGGGGAGGTCCGACAAGGTGGGAGTTAGGGGTGGGAACATTCTCATGGACATTGGGAAGCAGGGAAAAGGTATGGGATGTGAAAAATTCAAAGGGTGGCCTGGGATGGAGACAAAATCTGGAGTGTACAAAAAAGATTAAACAAAATTAAAAAAAAATAAATGGAACTTTGAAACATAGAAAAATGTAAAAATACTGTATACCTATTTGTCAAACACAAAATTTTCACCCTACTAGAAAAAAAATTTTAGAAAATATATTCTGAACACATTGCATTTAATATTAACCATTTAGGCATCTTAAAACCAGGAAGAGTTGATGGCAAAGAGAGTGAAGTTGAACTCCATTAAAATTAAACAACTTGAGGCTGGATAGGTAGCTCAGAGGTCAAGAGAACATGTGACTCTTGTAGAGGACCTCAGTTCAGTTCCCAGCATCCACATCAGGCACTTGGCAAGGTAGCTTGTAATTCCACCTTTGGGCATAGACACTCATGTGCTGACAGGTTACAAGGAGGTAGTCATAGATAAAAAACGCAATTAAAATTAATTAATCTTGGGGTTGGGGATTTAGCTCAGTGGTAGAGTGCTTGCCTAGCAAGCACAAGGCCCTGGGTTCGGTCCTCAGCTCCGAAAAAAAATTAATTAATTAATCTTAATAAATTAAATGTCAGTAGATTGGCGGAAATATCATTAATAGACAAACTGAGGTAATGTGTTTCATAAACATTCCTGTGTCCAAATATCCAGAGAACTGCAAAAGCTCCTCAATAAGGAAAGACACACAAGGTCAAATGGGTGCAAGACACATCCACATCATTGAAGTTGGCACAAACCACAGATCTTATATTTTAAAAATTCAATGTCAAAAGTCAGTCAGAAAATACGAAAGGTTGCAGATTTCTTAATATGACCAAAATTCTAAATACTGCCAACACCAAATGCTTACAAGGAAATGGAGCGACTGTACCTCTCATTCACCATTCACTGACCGTGGAAATACAAACAGGACCAAGTGCAGGGCACACATTCTTACAAAACCACACACACGTTTGCTGAGGGTGCACCAATCTCTTTGTGATGTAGTTTTCAAAATCGATAGAGAACTTTCGTCTCCACAAACATTTGCTCCCACTCAAAAGTATCTTTATTCATAATTAACCTACACTGGAAGAAAGCAAGTTATCAGCCAATAGGTGAATACATAAATGTTGCTCTATGAAATCAAAATAGTGTTCGGTGCTAGAAAGAAATGAGCTATGAAGACAAGGGAACACATAGTAGAAATGCATGCAAATATCAAGTAAAAGAAACTAAAGATTCTACATATTGAGTGACTGAAACCACATGGCATTTTAGAAAAGGAAACATTATGGAGTTAGCATAAAAATCAATGATCAATGGGCCTCAGTGTAGGGAGAGATTGAATAGGCAAAGCATCAGGTTTATAAGTCAATGAAATTACTCTGTATAATATTAATGGCTGATGTATGTCATTATGCAGTCATCTAAAGCCTAGAATGTCCAGGCTGAATAGTGCACAAATACGCTGGACTTCAGTCAATAATGAGAGACTCTTATATTTGTTCACTATTACAAAAGTAGTAAATGATGTAAAATGTTAGTAACCGGGAATGTGCAAGGCATAGAGAACACGGGAATTATGCTTTCTGTATAATTTTTCTCTAAACCAAAAGCTCCTAAAAAGCTATTTAAATCTATTTTTAAATAATATGTATCTATAGAAGTTAAATCAGTCTGTAATTATATTCATATATTCAGTACATTTCACACATAATTACCATAACCTCGATACTATAAGAGAAACAGAAATTTGTTAAATTACTTAGTGATTTGATTTCCATTCCTCTGTATTTATTTTTCTTTAAGCAGAAAATTTGAACAACATGGTGTAATAATTGTATCAATAATATAAATAAATATGGTCCAATTTACTTAAAATTTTCTATTACAATTGAAAGTGCTTTTGAAATTTGTAGTTTAAATATGCATGCTTTGCCTGACTGGATGCCTGAGTACTACGCATACATTTAGATTTGCTCTTGGGCAGGAGAAGTTGTCCCTTGAACTGGAAGAGTTGATGACTGTGAACCTCGGTGAGGTCCTGGCTATGGAACCTAGATAAGTCCTTTATAAGAACAGTAGGAGCTCTTATTCTAACTTATTTCTAGCAAAGCATAGTTTTAATACATATGATTCATAAAAATTCTTTCATATCTGATAGTGCTTATTAAAGAGAAATGACAAATAAGGACAGCAATGATTAAAATAAGCTTTGTAAAATATTAAACACAGATTTACTTTCGTGTAAAGTTTTAGATTTCTCTTTTGCAAGGTATAGTTTTATCATTTTTTACATTTGGAGCATGCACAGAAATTCATACATAGAAAGGAAGAGAAAGAGTATGAAGTTTTCCCTTAAAAATCCCTAAAGATGTATTTAAAAAACAAACTGGCATGTTTACTTCTAGAAAAAGAATCTTGTGTGTATAGCTGATGACACACAGACTTTGTATGTAGGATTAGCAGAAAGTTTTACTACAATGAATATTTTTATTTGGTGGTTTTGGAGTGTAGTCTCATGTTCTGGTTTTCTTTTAAGGGCCTAGATCAATCTGATGTTATAATTTCACACATTGCACATGGTGAAGGAAGGTTTTGCCTCTACTTACCTACTTTCTCAAAGAAAAGGAAGAATTACACGAAACATATCAATATCTGTATTTAACCATTTATTGATATATTTGAAATTTTGTTTATGTATCTGACTAAATCTATGTTTTAAAATAGCCCTTCAAAAATTTCCTATCTCTTCAACTTGCCATCTTTCCTACTGATCATCCACCCAACCATCCATCCATCCATCCATCTGTCCATCCTTCCATTCATTTTCTCCTATTTTCCTGTTTATCGCTTTCATAATTTCTGCCCTTCACTCACTACACACCTTTTCACAATCCTTTCAATTTTTGTCCATCCACCTTTCTTTACATATGACCATTCATCTTTCCTTCCTTTAACATGTCCAACAATCAATCCATCTTTCTCTATATATTCATTTATATCTTCATTATCTAATGATTCTCTATTCCTTACACCTGCCAAGCCATAATATACCATCTCCTATGTATTTATCCATTCTTCTTACACCCGAGAATAACTATTGAGCATCATCCAAAGGTTATTCTTGGTCAAGGAGACTAAGTAAACCATAACACTAATAAGAAAAATAATACTGTCAAATAACACCGTCATTCAGTAAAATAAATGCTCTACAAAATTGGAAATCACACATCCAATAGAGGGGTAATACATAAATTACATGAAGAATTATATATAGAGAAAGACTGGCTTCCGGTTTCTGCCTGTTCCCAGAGCTGGCCCTGTGACACAGCTCTCTGTATTCAGACCCTGCTGGGAGTAATCTGGTCTCCAAGAGCACTGATACACCTGAGAACAGAGGTAAGACCACCACTTCTTGTCTGATAGACCCACCTGGATCCTCAGAACAGAGGAACAGAGGAACAGACTAGGGCAGGGTCCTTCTAGTTTTTGCCTGCACTGGGGGCTGCCTGTGACACAGCTCTCTGTACCCAGATCCCTCAGGGGGAAAGCCAGTCTCCAGGAGTGCTAACACACAGGCTTACAGGAGGGGCAAGCCATGTCAAAGACCAGCTAACACCAGACATAAGCAGATGGCCAGAGGCAAAGGCAAGAACCTAAGCAACAGAAACCAAAGCTAGATGGCATCATCAGAACCCAGTTTCCCCACCACAGCAAGCCCTGGATACCTCAACACATGGAAAGTAAGATTTTGTTTAAAATCACAATTCATGATGATGTTAGGGGTCTTTAAGGAGCCTGATATAGTTGTCTCCTGAGAGACTCTGCCAGAGCATAACAAATACAAAGGCAGATGCTTGCAGTCAACCACTGAACTGAGAACAGGGTCCCTATTGGAGGAGTTAGGAAACGTTTGAACGAGCTAAATGGGTTTGCAACTCCATAAGAACAGCAATAACAACCAATCAGAGCTCCCAGGGACTAAACCACCATCCAACGAGTACACATGGACAGACCCATGGCTCCAGCTCCATATGTAGGAGAGGATGGCCTTGTTGGGCACCAATGGGAGGAGGAGCCCTTGGTCCTGCCAAGGCTGGGCCCCCCAGTGTAAGGGAATGTCAGGGTGGGGAAGAAGGGAAAGGTGAGTGGATGGGTAGGGGAACACCCTCATAGAAGAAGGGAGAGAGTAGATGGGATAGAGTGTTTACGGACAAGAAACCAGGAAAGAGAATAACATTTGAAATGTAAATTTAAAAAATCCAAATAAAATAAGAAATACTTGACATAAAAAAACAACAAAATGGTCTCAAGAGAGAAAACATATATAACAGTGTAGCATTTAAAGAAATGTTCAATAGTTTTAACTGTCAGAAAAATTCAAATTAAGGCATATTTGAGATTTCATCTTTCAACAGTCAGAATGACCAAGGTCATGCAAACAAAGAACATCTAATGTTGGGAAAGATGTGGGATAAGGATTACTCTTATTCATTACTCATGGGAGTACATGTCTTTAAAGACACGATGGAAATTAGTGTGGCGATTACTCAAGAAGATATAAATAAGATCTACCTCAAGATCCAGCTATTCCACTTTTGGGCATATACCCAAAGGTCTCTACATCCTACCACAAAAACAGCTGTTCAATCATGTTCATTGCTGCTCTATTCATAATCGCCAGAAATTACAAATAGTCTAGATGTCTGTCAGTGAATGAATGCATAAAGAAAATGTGGTATGGTGGATACAGTGGACTATTTCTCAGATGGTAAAAATCTCAAATCATAAAATTCACGGGTAAGTGGATAATGGTAGAAAAAAACATCATACCGAATGAGGTAATCCAGACTCAAAAAGGCAAATAGATATGTGTTCACTTATATAGAGATGTTAGCTGTTAAGTCTTTGATAAGCAGGCTACAGTCCCGATAACCATTAAGGTTAGGTACAGAGAAAGGTACTGGGCAAAGACTGGATCAACCATGGGATTAGGGTAAGCATGAATAGGTGGATGATAGGGACTGGAATTAGAGGATCAAATGGGGAGAGGGAAGGAAGAAGGGTTGAGGGAGAAAATGCAAGAAGAACATCTAAAACGTTGTGCCATTTGAGGGGTTGTATGAAACCCTATTCTAATAGAAGCTACCTAAAATATAAAAATATTTTAAGATAAACTAAATGAAATTGGCAAGTCACAGGGAAGACAGAGCCCCAACTGGAGAACTCTCATCAGTGAATGAAGCTCCCTGTACCTAGAATGGGTTACATCTAACCAAGTTGTTAGCTGAAGAAGCCCCATGTGAACCCTGGCTATTGCCACACCTATTAATTGCTCTCTAATTGTAAGTCCTTATTGCTAAAGACAACACAGATAATTCATGGAACACAGAGAGGTCAAGTTGCTGCTTATCCTGAGCTTTCATCCTTCCTGACTAGTGTTCATAGTACAAGGAGATACTCTGCAGGCTACCAGAGTAGAAAGGGAAAGACCATCCTAGCTACAAACCCTTCAGTTTGCGATGGTGACCTGGATGTAACGGGACCTAGCATAATCATATTACAAAGCTTGTGCTGATAACTAACCAATATCTGATTGAATTTAAGGCCCACTTCACAAGGCAGAATCCATCCCTGGCACTGTCCTCATGGCCAGACTCTGAGATGAGATAACCGCAGACCTACTCGGTGGTTTCACTCGGAAAGGTTTGACAATTACCTTGACCATTAGGCCAATGGTTGTAAATTTCAGTGAAGTATAGCAGACCCTTTGTTTTAATCCAAGAATCCCTTAAAGCCATTTCTATCATAACTACATTTGAAAGCCAATAGAGCATTTGGCCAAGCAGGTCAACAGCATTTTAAAGGCAGTGAGATATGTAAGCCATCAGGTACCAATACCTCACAATACTGATATGATTGTGAGATATAACGGTAACTACAAGGTTTATTTATCAGAGGGAATTTCATAGTTTAAATTAGTTTTATCCACAGGAATGGGTGAATAAAGTGATGTTTTTACATGATGAAGTCAAATTGAAGCTACATATATTAATATGATCTTTCTTTCTCTCTCTCTCTGTGTGTGTCTCTGTGTTTGTGTGTGTGTGTGTGTGTGTGTTACTATTTTTTAAATTAACTGGATTCAAGGTTAGGAATCACTATTGTCTCTACCAACAGGTTTGTGAGATGTCAATGGGTTAATGAAACCCAGACCATGCATTGCTATGTTGTATTTACTCTGTAGTGTATTGTATATTGCTCATCTTATATTTTTAGATAGAGTTTTATTACATCACTGAAGCTAGGTAGCCATTTTCTACTTACTTAGAAAATTAGTTAGGTTGGCCTCAGAATCTGGAGCCTTTTGCCTCAGCCTCTGAGATGAGTTTATCCCAGATGTGTGCCAACATACTCTGACCGCTGCCGTGCTTTGAAACACCCTTTAATTGTTTTCATCCTTGCAAAAGAAAGACCTCCAGCAGCACTAAATCCATTGCCTCTTTAACAAAGGCTACTCTGGCTACCATTTTACAGAGTCTGCAAAGTGGTCGTGTGCACATGTTTGTCTCTGGGCATACATGTACCATGCTCGCTTTTTCTTTATTGGTATCTTAGTCACAACATTCACTTATGAAAATCATTACTATTGCAGTTGCTAGTATCTACTTACATCAACATCTATAGTATTTCTTAGGAATATAAATTTGACTCCAGTAGGATAGCTTATATAGATGGACTGAATCAGTACTAGATAATAAAGGGGGGGAGGTGTACGGTGAGATGAATAAAGATTCACTCCTGTCCAGGCTTCTTAATATCCATTTTGTGAGCAACTTTTGCTGTGATCGATTTTTAGCACAGCCATTGTGCTGGCTCAGAAATGTATTCTTATGTATTCAGTGCTATACTCTGGCACACATTGTCAGCCCTTCCCACAATTCTATTGAACAACAGTGCATAATCAGATGGTAGATAAGGAAATATCAAGTAAGGAAAAAAAAAGATGTAGACAGCACGCAAGAGGCAGAAATGATACAGTGGTGGTCGGATGGGAAAAACACCCAGATTTGATAAATATTTTACAATTAAAAGGTAAATGTTAAAGAGAGAATGTAGTGGCTAGAGAATTCTATAGTTCTTAATATGGAAGGTGAGCTGAACGACATTGGCGAGCATTTTAGTTCAGAGGAAAAGGGCAGCAGAAGAGAGAATAAGAACCAAGCTACATTTTAACATTGTCCATTCATCAAGCAGAAGCATAGTGGATAAGGTTTAGAAAAGATACAACATGTGTTAAGATGTAAATATCCCATAGGTGTTTTATTTGCACAATGGATTTGTTGATTCGAGACTTTCGCATCAGTAACTCTAACAAAATATATTCACTGTTGTAAGTTCTAACGTCTTCCGGTATATTCAGCAGAGCCTGTCTATTCTGTCTTTAAATTAATAGTATTCTCTTCTACTTGCCTTCCAAAGTAGGTCTTGAAGTATGCTTGAGTCTTCCATTTCTCTGATCTCAAAGACCTTTACTTGCTTTGATTGTTAAGGGAGAACGTCATGATTTGGTCTAAACTCTGCAGTTTTTAGTATCATTCATTTGTGTCATATTCAGAGATGAACCCTGCACTCAGTCCTCCAAAATCTCTTCTTTTTCATTTCAGTCACAATTAGAATGTTTTTAAAATCGTGGTATGATCATTAGAAAGGTGTAGTTTGTACCATAATAGTATTGGCCGGAGCCAGGAGGGATTGCCCAGTGTTTGAGTCTAAACTGCTTATACGGAAAACTCAAATTTGGCTTCCAGTACTCACTCACATACAGTGACTCAAAAACCTCTGAGCACTGTGGCCCCAGAGTAATTGAATGCTTCTGGCTTCTGAGAGCACCTGAATACAGGTGTGCATGCCCACTCACATATGCACAAACCCATGCATATAATTAATTTTTTCCTCAAAAATCTCAAACTATATAACATTTCATTAAGGTTTACAGACTTCAAATCTTGCTAATCTAGTTGCATGGTGCTTTTGATGTATTTGCAAGTCTCCTATAATAAAGTTTATAAACTAAAAAAATAAAAGTGTTACCCTAATGACAAAGAAACTTGAAATGTAGATGGATGAGTAATGTGAAGGAGAGAAAATAGAGATGTGGGGGAACAGAAAAGTGAGAGTACTGTGTGGGGCTTTTCAGTAGATGTCAGAAACAGTCAAACAGAGAGGCAAAAATCTAAGCTTCCCCAGACAGCAAACATGTAAATTACTCCAGAGGTGACATCAAAATAAGGAGTCAGGTTTTGTGCTAAGCATGCATTCAATTAGTGCTTCTCAACTGTGGATTAGAATCCTGTGACAAGGCAAGTATTTAGAGGATGCATATTCACCCAGGCAAGGTATTTTGAAAGGAATGCTACAGTGAAGGAAAACTATCCTGGAAGATCTTTCAAAGCCCATGAAATTGAGAGTGCTATGATTCTCAGAAATCAATTTCCCTTAGAAAGTTGCTATGATTTCCTGATGAATATGTTTATGCTTTTCTTTAGCAAGCACTTTAAAAACAGAGAGTATTTGAGCCAGGCCCAGTAAATAAGAAATATTTATTGACTCATTGGCTATGGAGTTCTGTTGAGTACCCATCCGTGATAACAGAGATTGTGTGCTTTCCAGTTTGGTATGCACAGAACTCATTAGTTTTAAATTTAGATGCAAGCTTGCAAGCTTTTATGCTGGAGGGAATCCAAGTTTGACTAATACATCTGACAAAGTCCCTATTAGGAGAAAACTATGATGAAGAATTCTATTTTTTTTTCCTTTGGAACTGAGAGCTTGGTAGAGAGGAATAGAGCACATTCCATTTTCTAAAACCTAAGTCGATTTTGTTTAAAATTATTCATAGGTTTCTCATTCTAAGGCTGCTTACCCCATAGTAAGTATGCCAGTGATGATTTTAGGTAGCTCTGACAGGGCAGAGAGGAATCAGTTCACAAATCCTCAGAGCATCTTGATTCAAATTATCTGCTATATATTTTTTTCAGATAAGCTCTTCTCAATGAATGAGACAGTGCCCAGTGGCACTATGTCATTTTGTTTGAACACAGCCTTATTAAATACCTGCTAGGTTCAAGAATGAGTAAACAGAGATAAATAGAATGCTTTCTGAATGCCTATTCTGAAGAAACTTCATCTTGGCAGGCAGACAAATTGAAAAGTCCAACACACTATCTTCGTTTTAAAGCTTTCTGTTTAGTATAACATCTTCCATTGCTCTCTTAATAACGTTTCATAGGCATCTAACAATTCCCTGAACGTTACAAAAAATCATACCATTTCTTTAAGTAATGTAGCTCAGTGGAACGTCAAGTTATTCCATTTACTCCCTCTCCAAATTAGATAGAAGAGGAAAAAAAGATGTGTTTGTTCTATCCACTAATTAATAGTAAACTACGTAAAATATAAATGTCTAATGGATCAATATACTTAGAATATTAATTTTATTCTCTTCCCCTCGAAATCAAGAAGGTGATATTAATAGGGAATTCCAAAGTTTGACAATGCCTGTGTGTCAGTGACCTTCTTTTCATTTTAGGACCTTAGAGAAGTTGGGGGAAACAGTGTGGCCTTTTAGTTAAAAGCTAAATGATGTTTGATGTCATACAAGGATGACACCATCAGTCTTGCTTCCTTTTTCTGTTCTATTTTTATTCTATAATGTTTTTTTTATGTATTAGGTCACTTCATATCAAAGCTTTATGTTAATTTCTGCCTAGTCTGGTCTATATCAAGACTATGTCTCTAAAGCAAAACTAGGAAGGATGCAGAAAGAAAGAACTATCCGTACATATTACCCATCAGGAATTTCAATAAGACTCTGGGGAAGAGGCAATCTGATGACTCCAGGATAACACTGAAAAACTTCTACCTATTAAATTTTATATGGTTTCCTATTTCAGCATAGATAAACATACTGTACAAGCATCACTATTTCTGTTCTTCCTTTCCTGAGAAACCACAGTGATGTGAACAAGTCTGACTTGCTGTCAATGGTAACACAGTTGCTTGAGAAAGTTTGAGTAGCACCCATTACCTATTTAATGTCTATAATGTGTAACTACATTAAAGGATGTCCTAGATCTGACCATGGAGAAAAGAATCTCAGGAGCAAATTGCAGTGTGTCATATTCAATAAATGACCTTTGAGTTTAAAGAACCATAGAGCTTTGAGGTTTCACTTTGCTTGAAGGACCCTAGTTCTTACTGAAGTGTTAAGAGCTATTAAGAGGCTTGGCCTGGTAGAAAGTAGGTAGGTTATGAAATTCCTGTGAAGGAACCTAAGGGCTTTTGCCAGCTTTATACCTACTGCCTCAGGTCAAGATTAGGCCAAGTACCAGCTTCCCGCCTCAGGTCAAGGCTAGGCCAAGTTCCATTCTCCACCCACAGTTCTCGGGAGGAGCAGGGACATTCTTGAAAATCCGAAGAATGTACTGACATAATCACCTGGCCCTCTGGTCCCAGACAGAGTTCGAATGCATGTCATATGCTTGCTAGCCAATAGATTCAAAGGTCAATATGTTTAGCCAATAAGTTTAAACTGTAACCTTGCTGATGCAACCTGTACCCCTAAAAAGTATAAAAACTGCTTGTTTATAGCCATTCAGGGTCACCTTCCAGTCACTTGCCATGAGGGGCTGATTGAAGCTTGACCCCAACACACCGGAAAATAAACCTCTTGCATTTGCAGCGAACTTTGTTCTCGTGCCTCACTTGGGGGATCTCCCAGTAGTTAAGACTCATTTCGAGCCTTACATACTCAGCAGCTAAGATGTGATGCATTGAGGAGGAGACGTGAGTCTCCTGAGTAAGAGAGCTTGTTATTCACAACTTAATTGTAGCCAGAACAGCTTTGTCAATGCCACCTAAGGCTTAATTCCCCTAAGCCGCCTAAGGGTACCAAAGCATAAATTGTATTATAAGACAAGAACACACAAATAGGAGAATGAACACATATCTTTGATAAATTGTTCTTTATATTTTGTTGCTTTCACATTGGACTGTATTTATTGGATAGAGGAATGGGTTTTCAGAAGATATTTTCATACAAGTACGTCATAATCTTTGATTCAGTGTCCTGTGAAACACACCTTTCTTCCATCTCCCTTAGTCATCTTCATCCACATCAGTTTTATATTTGCTTTTATTGAAAATAGATTTTTTTGTATAATATATTGCATTGTTTTCATATTATAGTATTATTTTCCTGCCATTTCCTCTCCCAAAGGTCTCCCATATACCCCTCCTTGCTCTTTTAGAGAACAATGAAATATTTTTATTAATTATTGTTGCATAGAATTATGCATATGTATAAACACACATATAAAGTTTAAATGAAAATTTTCATATCTGAGCTGACAACGTACCTTTCAAGAGCCAAATACCCTCTAGCTAAAACCCCTAAACTGAATATGAGAAGCCTTGTGTTTGAGGTGCTGGTCTGGGTTGCATAAGAGAATCCTGCATACAGGATACTGCTGCTGTCCTAGACAGAAAATGTCCCTACTGCTAAAGGTGCTATGCAGTTGAAAGGAGCTCTAGAGTCTTCTCCATTGAAACTGATTTGAAAACCTCCTATCTGAGACACAGATTTCATGGTATCATGTGATATGTGAGATTGATGGTAGGGGTACAGTAGAGGCACACACACCTTGGTGGTAACAGACAGCTCTCTGATCAGACTCAAAACCCACTCAACAAGAAGGAAACTATGTCTGTAATGGAAACCTAGGCAAGTACCCAGGCAAGTGAAATTATGAATCTCTGAGGGAAGCCTACAACGGACACCGTACTAAGGTAGCATAAGTTTGCAATTACATTCTACAAGTTGTCCTCAGACCCACATATAGGTAAAATCCTCATTGAAAATTTGGAAATATTGCAGTGAATACATAGGTTGTTTTTTGATAATATGGGCATGTTATCAACACTGATTCTTCTTCTCCATCAGTATGCAAAAATCTCTCTCTATATTTGTATGTCTTCAACTACTTTCCTTGATATTTTATAAAACAATCAATGTTGAGGTCTCTTACTTCCTGTTTAAATGTATGCCAAAGTATATTTTAAGGCTATGGTGAATCAAAATTCTTCCTGACAATTCTCAGCACGTTCTCTATTGGTGCTTAGGAAGTCCACTGAATTTGTATGGCTACTTAAACAGATCTCTCTTTTGTGCTAGAGTGAAAGACTATTCTTTCAAAGTACTTTGCCATGTAATCCTCTTTGGGATGATAATTTGAAAATAAGGAAGTCAGTGCCAATGTTCCCAGAGCCTGCAGGAATATAAGAAACTGGCAGAAAGCTGTCACCCAACTGTCACCATGCAGTGTCCAAGAACTCAGTGTTGAAGATTGTATTGAAATTGTGCAGGGGAATACCACTGTTTCTAGAAAACATACTAAAACACCAGTTCAGGCAGGGCCTCAAGTTGATAACTTCATTTCAAATTTGTTGAAACAAAAAACAGATTCACTTTCCTTGTGCATCCAAGTTTCCTTACGTTTACAGTCACTTCCATATAATTGGGCACCTAGGGGTTTAGGCCAAACAATAATTTGATTGAAGTGATGATTTATTTAATATTCATTAGTTTATTTAAGTGGCTTCTTTTCATTTTTGCTTGGTGTTGGTCTTAGGGATAGTGCCAGAGCCTTTGTGTCCTCTGAGTATTGTGCTCCAACCCTTGAGCTTCACTGTCAGCCTCTCACGAACTTTTAGTGTCCTTGAAAATCTTTATGCATGTATTGAAATTTTCGTCAATGAGTTCAATTTATCAATATATATTTTACTCACTATTTTTAAGTTCTCTGGGCTTGATGCACTCTATCTCTTATTCTGTTCTCCAGTGATATCACTTATTTGTATTTATTTCACACTAATTTTATTTCTCTTTCCCCACAGAATCCTCATGAAGTATATTTGGAAGTTGTCATTAATCCTTTCCCCCCTTACTTTTTCATTCATACTTTGACAAATGCATTTACCTGCACTCAGTATTAAATATTTTTATCTGTCTTGTAATTTTCTGTCGGTACAAGTGAAATTATTTATTGTTACAGTTTTTGGATTTGAGATACTCTTTTCTTTAAGCAGTCATCTGCTTGTCAGGTTTCTTAAAACTTTTTTATCCCCACACGAACAGCAAATAGGCTCCTATCCTTACAAGCATCGGCAGCAGTTTAATCTTCTGAGTTGTTGTTGCTGTTTTCCATGCCCTGCTCCATCAAGTGATCAATGAACACGATGCCTGTACCTAGCCATACTTACCTAGGCAAATGTTGGTCCAGTATTATTTTAAAATGACTTAAGACAGTCCTGTGAGTACAAGGTTCCCTTCGTAAAAGTTAAAATTTCAATTTTTTCTCTATGAATAATTATTAATACAAAGCCTAATCATCATTTCTTATCTCCGGTACATAAGTTTGCTGCTAAATGGTGGACCAACTAAAAACCTGCTTCTTCCAAATGGATTTTTCACCCAACAGACTAGAGCTTTCCAAAGACAGAAAGTGACCTTTCTATTTGCTTGCTGTTTATTTATTATCTCTGTTGTCTGCTCTATTGAGAAGGGAGTCTTTAAGGATCCGAATAAACGGAGTCTAGACATTCTGGTTATCTAAAGTCCAGACATTCTGATGTGCATTCAGTTTCTATAAAACCTTAGCGATATTTTGTGTAAGGTATTGGTAAGTTTCTCTTTCTCCTTAGAATTAACCTCCTCTCAATTGTTAGCTCTTTCCAGGATGCTCTCTGCAGTCTTCTATATGCGGAGTTTATGTTTATGACACTTTGTGATGGTCCGCTGGCCCCTGAGGCCCTTTGTCTGCCTTACACAGCATCATATGTTGGTCATAGACCACACTTATCATTACATATTCAGTTTGACCTTCTCATCGTACAATAAGTGATTCATCGGTTCAGAAAGACCTTATCAATTTCTTAACATTACCTAGAGGTAAATGGGGCAGTAAAGTGTGCACACAAAGTCATATCTTATATGGTTGTTATTTTGTTCAAGGAATGCTGACATTTAAATTCACAGAACAGTTATTAGAAAAATAACATTACCTTGTCTTGGAATGTATTCATGATGTTTTAATATATTAAACAAAAAATAATTTAATGTTGCTGGAAACTCTAGAGGCAAAGGCTAAAGATTCAGGAAGTAATGAGACATCCTCTCTTCCTTACTCAGTCCGAGATTATCTTTGAGGGCTTAGCACAATAACTCCCATATAGATTAATAAAATATAGTAATGCATAATGAATAAAATTACATTAAACATTTTAATGTAATAGGAAAGAATTGACTGATAATCACTACAAGTCATTTTTTAAAAAAGTTTGTTACATTTACTTGTTTATTCATTTATGTGTGTAGATGAATGTATGCATAAGTGGGGTGTGTTCGTATTCATACATGACTTTCATGTTCTCTCTGTTTACCATGTGGATCCTGAGGATTGAACTCAGCTTTTCAGTCTTGGTAAAGTTTACCTTGAGAAAAGTACCTTTACCTACTGAGTCAACTTACTTGGCCACAAAAGGTGGCTTGTTTGAAGGAAAGATTTTAAATTCATACAAATTAGCCCATAATCGATTTATCCACTTGACTCCTGGTGCTAGGGTCCTGTGCATGTTGGGAAAGTATTCCTATATCCCTACTAATCTATACCCACACCCCTTCTAATTATTTTTATAATTTAAATTAAATACTCTCTTATTTAATGTTGTGTGGTTGCATTATCATGCCCTTCATTTGTTAATGTTTAGGGAAGTAAATGATACAATGTAACTGGTGTTTGTCATACCTTACTCAGAGATACACCTATAAAACACTTCTATATTCAGAACATGTGAGGAACAGTAGAGACATTCTAAGTAGACTGAAAAAATGATCTATGGAAGCTAGAGTGTTTCTTTTTTAGGGTTTTATTTTTTTCTTGATAGTGCCTGGATAATCAGAGCAGAGAAAACATTGGGGATGCATTCTTAGTATGCCTGTCTGCTGCAGTTAAAGAATGCCAAGGGATTTGATAAGTAGACAGTTTCAGTACTTTTAGGAACGCAACAGCATGAGTACCATTTATAACTTGGAAGTCACTTTTTCTTTAGCATCTATAATGTTCTTCACTGATGCACTTTGGCCGTAGTGAGGACTGTTCATATATCTTCAATAAATCTGTGATTTATTAAGAGGAATAAAATACTTATTAATCATTTGAGTTCAGGATATGAAATAATTTTTCAACTTGTCCAGATGAGCCTGTCCAGCCAAATTCTATCATCAATTGCGGGAGATGGTAGAAACTTGGCCTTGAATGTCAATCTGTCTTCAGACACAGTTTTAATTTCAGTTCCTACCAACGTACCAGTAGCTTGACAGTGAATTATGACTTTGCGCTCTCTGGGCTGGACACGTCACTCACAGATATTCTGATAACATGACCGCAGTCTGAAGAAATCATTTTAGATAAACGTTATTGTTCTAATGGAAGAATCTAAAAATTCCTTTTCTTGTGAGTAAGTAAAAATTGTGTACTTAAAATAAGCCATATAAAAACAAGATGATAACTGTGCTTTGTAAATATGTCCTGAAAAATCATGTACTGAATGCTAAAAAATTCAGTTCTTATCAATGGAGGAAACAACTGTTACAGCAAAGAAGTATCATTTTGGTAGTAATTTCCTATACAGATCAACACAAATACCATTGTCAGTTTAATTCAGAGAGTGAGGGCAGGTAACAAGTAAGGACAGTTTCAAATCAAATGTGTTATAACTCCTTGATTAGGCAAATAGAATCAGCTAGATGCAATGCACAGCATGGATGAAAATCTTGAAAACAGAATCACAAGGCAGGATACATTTTCAAGGAGAAAATTAAAGTAACTGTTTTAAATAACTGCTCTCTGTGATATAAATAAATGGCTGGGATTACTTTTAAATAGCAAATTAATAGCAAATAATATCAATAAATTCAATTAAGTTGTGCTAGTGAATATATCTGCTATGACTTCCAAAGAAGAGAAATGAAGGTTCTCTTTGCCCATTTGTATTCTAGATTCTGTTTAAATGAACATCATCGGCACAGTGAGTTGTAAATGAGAAAGTAGATCACATTAGTGCAAAATTTAACTATCCAAACAGTACAGGCAGATTTCTCCTAAAGGAGACAAAATTATAGGTAGGTTAGAAGCTAGAACGAAATAGACTTAAAAACATCCATGGCAGCTTAATTCTGAGCACGAGTGTGCTTCTGAGAAGAGAGATACTCAGAGAACTGCTTGAAGGGTAGAATAGGCATCTGGTTGTAAGCAGTGTCTAGGTTCCAGAATGGGTCTCTTTACTATATCCGTGGGGGCAGCATGAATTGGAAATGATGTTACCCAGGAATCTGATGCATCAACATATAGGTAAAGCTGGGCATGGGATATTAACTGGATCTTGTGATTCGTGGATATTGTCTTGACTTAACAAAACATATCATAGCTGATGAATATGCTTCAGTGAGATAGCAGAAGCATTTTCAGAGTTAAACACCAGCGATGAATTTTAAATTTTGCATATTGTAAATGGGGGAGAAAGCGCCTTATGGGGTTCTTGAAGACTACCCAAACATGGCAAGGGTTGTACACTCAGAGGCATGTATGAAAGTAAAAATGGTTAGAGATAGAAGACATGGCTAGACACACATGACTGTAGGGTAGGAATTCATAGGAATCAGCTCCCTCTATGAAACAGGAAGGACCTGAAAGCAAGTGAACTTAGTTGTCTTTAAAGGTAGTACAGAGCAAATGGCCTGAAGGGGTTTTATAGTTTATACTGATGCTGCTAGGTCCCAACTAAGGATGCTAGAGGAGGGGCATTTTGCATAGATTGGATTTATTATTGATGTGCATGTTGTAGGATTTAGGTACTTATAGTGTGTTGGAGTATGGAATCATTCCAAAAGGAGAAAAGGTTTTAAAGATACAGATTCTACAGATATACTGACAAATGCATACATGCGTGAAATGAAATTGGGCATCTGACGGTGGGATAACTAAAGAGAGGCTCTAGTGGACAAGCATCCAACCCCAAGAGAGACTGAGATCTGATGTGACGCTGAGAGTTACACAGTTATGAGTAAAAAAACATCCACGTAAGAGGAACAAAGGGAACACAGAACCTCTTCAACATTGCTCGTCTCTGTAGGGAGGTCAAAAGTCTATCTCGCATGATTAAAATTTTAATTAAATGCACTTTCATTCTACTTTAAAGTGTAGCTTCGCCAGCCTTAGAACACTTTTGAATTCTCCAGCAAAAGAATGAATCTCAGTTGCCATAGAAATTTATTCTCTTAAATGTGATGGAAAGTAGGTTTCTGTTATCTGGCGAAACTCATTTTATGGATTAGTTTTCAATAATTGTGAAGCAACGACTTGTTAAACAATGGAGAAAAAGAGAAAGAGGCCCTCGCGTGTGGCCTCACTCTGCTGCCAGCCACTGCTTCTTGCGTTTTAAGAATGATCTCTACTTTTATTTTCACCGAAATTATAAATTTGGTGCTTATTTTTATATTTAAAGTAACTGCTAAACATAATGTTTTTATATCACAAAATTACTCATCAGTGAAAACTAAGGATCGTGGTTCTGAATATTGTACTTAGTAGCATTCTGTTCTCCCCTCTCCTCTCTGTCTCCTCTCTCTCTCTCTCCAATAATCTTTCAATGATCAATTCACGCTTTCACTCTTTCTTATAGCTTCTCTCTTATTCTTCAATGGTCTGATGCTTTAATTCTAAGAGAGATAGATAGATGATATTTAGGTAGGTAGGTAGATAGATAGATCGATAGAGACAGACAGACAGACAGACAGACAGAGACAGAAACAGACAGAGATCCATGGTGTGTAGGTAATACAGGGATGTGTGTATGGTCAAATGTATGCTATAATGTTATAAGTGTGTGTGTGTGTGTGTGTGTGTGTGTGTGTGTGTGTGTGTGTGGTGTGCATGGAAAGTATATATAGGTCAGAGGACGATTGTGGGTGGCAGTACTCAAGTACTTTCTACTATTTGAGGCAGGAGATTCACCAACAAGGAACAATCAGGTTAGCTGGCCTGCAAGCATTCTACTCTCTGCCTATTTCTGCTTCATTCCTCAGAGCTGGGATCACAAGGAAGCTTACATGGGTCCATGGCATTGGACTAGGTTCCTTCCACTCTCAGACTTGTGATTTATCCATTACCCATCTCTCCAGTTTGATGCTTTGCCTTCTAAATATAACTTACAAAACTTACACATGCTATTTACTGGGATTTGGAAGCACTCCACAGAACAATAAAATATTCCTAAAATATTCAAATGTGCTTTAAGGTTATTAAACACATGTAAATTTGTTCTAGAATTACTGGGAAATCTGACATCATGGGTTGACAATGTCTATACATAAGCATTTTGGCTTCCATTGAAGGCATTTGCAGGGAAAAAAATAGTGGAAATTCAATTTCTGTTCCTTTTGTCCAGAAGTTGTGTTGTTTGTCTGCCTGTTGCTTCATGCTATGACATCATTCTAATGAGAAATGGAAGAGCCCCTTGCCAATATTAGAACATTCTTGAACTTGGTGATTTCATACATTGGAAATGAATTTAAATCTTTAGAAGTCAGTTCATGAACTATAAAATAAAAGAACATTACTTCCTTTTTCCAAGAAAAGTGCTTCCCAGCAGCTTCTTGGACATGACATTTCCTCCCTGAAGCCAGACTTCCATGAGCTAAAGGGAAGAAAATCGGAAACATATGGAGCAGCAAATTGTCTCTGGATTTAACTATTATAATGAAAACCCTCACATGTTGGAACAATAATTTCACCAATCTGGGGATTGAGATGGACATTAAACTGAATTAAAACTGAGGAGTTTAACACCTTTATGGGACTACAGTCTACATAGTATGTTTAGCGATCCTAATGCTTGGCCCTTTGGTTACTGATTTGTTTTAAATAACGTCAAAATAGTTTAAGGGAAAGCATTCCTTTGTGACAGCTTTTGCCTAGCAGAAAAGCAACCTCAGAAAGAAAAGCATTTATATATAAATAAATAAAATAATCATAACAAAAACTCTAAGGGAAAATATAAAATAATATTTTGATGCAAACATTTCCATAGAAACTTATTTGAAAAACAAACACACGACAGGAAAGGGGGTAACTGGTTGATTCTTCTAAATAGGTTCTTGTTTTGTACTCCAGGTTAATTTCAAACTCAAAATTCTCCTCCCATAAACTTTTGAGTGCTGGGATTGCAGGCATGTACCTCCACATGTGGCTATTATTTTTCCTTCATATTGGAGAATATAAAATTGATTTACAGATGCCTAAATATCATGAAAGAGGACAAGTATACTAATATGTACACAGCCATTGTGTCTATACATCAGCAGTCTCTCAAACCCTCAACACATATTACTGGACTTCATGCTTTGATTTATTTCCATATTATTGAGTCATTGCTTTTCCTTGTTTTAAGAATGTGTTTGATTCTGGAAACAGTGAGAGGTTTTGGCCAGTCATAGTCATAGTTTTCTTGACTTTATTTAAGTATAATTTTACCCACGGTGAATACATATTTAAAAGGTTTTGATAGCATGCATTTCATGTTTCAATTACCACTCCATATATTCCATTATCAAAGTCCTCCACGGTAAGATTATATCATTGAAAACTCTGGTTTCTGCTCACATTGTAAGGCATCTTCTGGAGGGAATGCAGCCAACTTGGCTTATTTTGTCAGCTCTCAAAGATTGGTATAGTTCCAGCATAGAACTGCTGGTTTGGGTTCAAAGCAGTGTAGCCTTGAGTATGTGGAAGAGTTAAAACCAATCTAATCATTTCTTTTAAATCCCCTGAATGCTAAAAAAACAGCTGATTTGAATTATAAGCTTTGAGTAGAATGTTGTTGAAATTGGTGTATTTTTTCACCTTTGTATATGAACATTAATATTTTTGCTTCTTGGCTTGAACCCATTCCCCCAAGTAAAAAGAAGAAGGATTTAGGAAATATGTCTTTTGCTCACTTCTGGGCAGAAATGGCCTTGCTGAGACAGGGTTGTACTATGGTGACATTTAAAAAGGAAAAAAAAAAGCTATTTTGAATCAATTGAATCTCACTTATAATCTATTTTTGAACAATGCACTCTAAAGAAATTTTTATACTCAGAGTAACAGTGATTTACCCTCTGGTAGACTACCCTTCCAGCTGCTTCCACTAAATAAAGGCAGAAGAGAGAGCATGGATAATTAAAAATTAACTGCACCCAACTGGTTCCACACCACTTTAATTTCTGCAAGCCTATTTGAGGAGGTGCTTTTGAAAGCTTTTAATTGCAATATTAAATGAGGTCTCCGATGATCCAATAGCTTTCTTCCTCGGTTTTTACTTCTCAACTTTGCTGTGGTCTTATCCATTCCTAGCGTGCAAAGGTATACTGTGCTGTGAAAGTTAAAGCTGTTGTCATCAGTGTGAAAATCCAGTGTCTTGAGATTTTTTTCAGATGGCGAGAACTGGAGGAAGACGTGAAATTTAATTAAGGGTTGCAAATGACGGAAAGCATTATTACCGAGAAATGTATCTTATTTTTACAGTTTAATGGCTTTCTAAAAGTTTGCCTGTTACTTTTGTTTATTCCGAGTGGTTTGTTACTGTCACCATTTAGGTATTAAATAGTTCCGCAAAGGACCATGTTTGGAGGCTTGATTCCCAGACTGGGGCTCTGGGGATGTGAGAGAACCTTTAAGAGCTGCACACTAGGTTTTTTGAATGACAGACTGTTAGCCCCTCCCCCTTCCCTTTTATTCTCTCTAGTCATGCTAGACAATTTGCTGTGCTGCCTTCTCCCCAACATAGCTTTCAACACTGCATATAACCAGTAGGTTCAATTGAACATGGAGAACCAAAGTCCCTTGAATCATTAGGGAGGATAAATCTTCCCTTCATGTAAGATTATGATTGATTTTTGCTAAAATAACCAAAAGCTAGCTAGCACAATCGGTAAAGGACTAACTAGTCACTTCTTTTTTTTTTCCTTTTTTTTTTTTTTTTTTTTGGAGCTGGGGACCGAACCCAGGGCCTTTTTTTTGCTTGGCAAGCTCTCTACCACTGAGCTAAATCCCCAACCCCTAATCACTTCTTTCAAGTGACTCCATTTCAGTGAAGTTCTCCATCTGTAGCCTCTGGAGTTTCTAGGACTTGAATATGAGGAACTCCCATTTATTTCATAGAACATGCACCGCACTTGGATTTTTACCATCATTACAAGCAAAACAAATAGGCGTTATTATAACTTATGATTGGGCTGTAATCGACCATCCATTTGTTTCTTACTTCCACAAAAGAATAGAACATAGAAGAACAGCATCTGAACAGTCCAGTTATCAGAATCCCCCATCCACCCCAGGATGTTCTTTGAAAGATCTTCATATTCCCATTGACCCTCACCTTTTCCTCTGCCTCTGTTCCTGTGAGAGCAAGCATATGTCATGAGGTTTTTGGAAACACAGTCTATAGTCCTGTTTCATTGATCTGCATGGCTCTGTAAATGGCTGTAGTACTCACTTCTACAGGACCTCTGCTAAAATTGGAACATAGAGATGCTCGCATGGTCCCTGTGGGAAGTGACATGCAAATGTTTGCTTTTGAATTTGCTAAAAATTACTAAAAAAATCCATGCATTAGAATACAAACACAATGGGTTTCACAGAGTATGACTTGCTTTCCTTCTGAAACCCAAATAAACTAAATAAAATAATGGTCATCTTTTGTTCAAAAACTATTGGTTATTTATCCTATCCAGAGTAAAAAAAATCAATGTTCTCAATTCCATCATTAAAGATCTACACCTTTTTGTCATTATCTTCCCCTACCTATAGTCTGACATCAAACTGCCCTGAACATGTATAAGATTGATAATCTTATACAATAATAATAATATTGATAATCTTATTCAATGACAACTTGGTTCTTTACTTATATCCTTTGTTGAGACACACCATTGCTACCTCACATGCTAGCTAAGGCAACGATTAATGCTTAAACAGGTTCCAAATGGCAGAGAGTAAGAAAGGGGAAGAAGTTTGTGTAGACAGTGGGTGTATGAAGTTGGGTGAGTGTGCCACAAGACATAGTCTTCAGTGGTTTGAATATCTCCATGGGCTCAAGGAGATATTTATTATCCTATTATTTAATTGCTTAAGAGGTAAGTCAATTGGATGATAGGAAGCTGATATGGAAATATTGTAAAGTTCAACATAGCAGGGTCAGATTTTTCACTATGTAACAACACTACACCAAAACCTAAAGTTCTCGTATCCTGGATGATTAGTGGACCCTGCAGAACTCCCCAAGCACCATGTGTCTCTGTCCTTGCAAGCCCTCAGCTCTGCTCTGTATGTTCTTCTCTGCATGTTGCTGGTCACCTGTTAACTTGTCATTCTAGCTTCATTCAGGTAGATTCAGCATTTACCATCAAAAACGCTTGTGGGGTGATGATCTTTTAGTCAGCTGGTAAGTCCGTCTCTGATAAGCTGGTTCACCCAATTGTCTGCATCATGGGAGGCACCATTACAGTAGTTTTCAGTGCTTACATTAGAATCTCATGGGAGGGGAGACTGGGAGGAAGTCAACATTTGGGATGTAAATACAAAAACACATTTTTATTTTTTTATTTTTTTTTTTATTTTCGGAGCTGGGGACCGAACCCAGGGCCTTGCGCTTCCTAGGCAAGCGCTCTACCACTGAGCTAAATCCCCAACCCCCAAAAACACATTTTTAAAAGAAGAATCAGTAGGAGCTCAAGGAACCTCACCTAGTAGGTGAGTTCCCTCTGACAAGTCATCTTCCAGTTATTATTCTTTCCAATTTCCGTGCTGTTGTGTTGTTTTGCAAAATTCTCGAATCTGTACAATATAAAAAGCCAATTAAATAATTATAACAGAAATAAGAACTGAGTCTCACATGCAGAATCATTTTCCATATTGAAATATAAATTTGGCTTTGAGTGCTTCTGCAATAGTAATTTGGTAAACATCTATTTGTAAAAGAACCCAGCACAGAGCTTTTGTACCAGGTCATTGAATGGCTGGCTCAATTCAATAGTTCTGTAGACTTTAACCCCGCTCACCTTGTCCATTATAATTATTTGTAGTCACATGCTCCATATTACTTAGTCGCATCTTTACCACCCGTGTCTCTTTGTAGAGATTGAGCATCTTAGCTGTTGCGTGGGTATTCTTTGCCTGCTAATATAAAAAAAAATATTTAATGTGGAAAGAAAGCTTGCTTACCATCTTCATGACTAAGCCTCAGATTGTAGAAAACAAGGGATAACATAGTTGCATAAGAGTTTACAGTTAATAATAGAAAGGAGGACTGAATCCAGTTAGTAGCACTAGCCTATGAGAAAATGATATTTTTTTGCACCATTGAAAATGAGAAATGAACATGAGTACAGGAGAGTATAAGTCATATGGGTAAAAATACTGCATACATTTTCATCTGAGTATTAGATAAAGAGAAATGAGAATACCAAGTTTACCCGTTAGATATAGTCCCTATAGGTATCAGTGAATGCCACCTTTTCCTGATTGGTGATTCAAACTCTCTTCATTCTCTCTCTCCCTTTCCTCCTTCTCCTTTACCACTACCTCCATCTCTTTCTACTGTCTTCTTCATGTCCCCCTCTTTCTCCCATTTCTATCTTATACACTAAGAGTATTTGGCTTGCTTCTGGACATCCCAGCACAGACCAGCCATTTCGTCTTGACAAATGAAGACCGTGAACTATGACCCTGGAACATGTGAAGAGAGAATGAATTAGCTTTTATTTCAATCAATCATTAAGGTTTTAATTGCACAGCAGTAATAGAAATCACAAAAGTGAGATCAGATGAAGCAGGCCAGGCATGGGACATACAGGAAAAATGTTTAACACAGGACCCAGGTATCTCATAATTTCTGTGCACACACCTTCCTTCCTCGTGATCCTCTAACTTATCCCCTTTTTAAAACCCAAATATGGATGAGAACCAAAATTGTTTCAAATACTTGGACCCTTCCCATTATTTTATGACCAATTGCATCAAGGTTCTCTCAACAGCTACTGACAGAAGAGGCAAAATTCGTCTGTAGAAAAGGCACTGATAGGCAATCACAATCAGAAAGGGAAATAAAACACGGCATATAATCCTCCAAGAGCTGGCTTGATAGAAAGGCAGTGAGATGGAATTGCTGACTGATGTCTCAGTCACAATAGCAAGAGACAATTTTTAGTTCTTTTCTTACAGATTTCTGTTGAAACCTCAGCTCTATAACTAATAATATGCTGTCAGCACCATAGTAAAAAAGCAGCACCATGAGACAAAAATAAGATTACATTGTCATAGCAATATACCAGGAGGAAGTATTTACTTCCCATCCCCATAATCTTGAACTTTACAGACTGTGAAGAACTTAAAGACCAAAAGGACAATACATTCCCTAGAGTATGCAGCCATGATTCCATCAGATTCTATACCCATATATCCTACATGGTTCTGTGTCCTGTTGAAAAGACAAACAAGTGTATGTGTACTTAGCGCTTAGTCTACAAATCTATGTGCATCTATGTTTTAAAAAATAAAAAGCCACAAATTATGTGTGCTCATGTGATTAGCATAACTATTCAGGAAGATCAAACTGTTCTCACATTAACTTATTCGATTAAGTAAATTTTAAGAACAAAACCCGTGGAAATTAACCACATGTGGTTTTTCAGTCAGTTCTCCAAACAACTTGAGAGTTAGTCAACCTGGTCTCATAGACTGGAAAAGGGGACAATGGTTGCAGATAATCTCACAAGACTGTTACAGAGGATAAACAGCATGATTTATATGAAGCCATAATTCATGTGAAGTGCTTAGCACCTCTTTCCAATGCAATACTCAATAAAAATGATCTATGATGCTCACATATTTATAGAGATATATTTATGCACATGTATGCATATGCATATCAAATGTGGATGATGGATTCACAGACAGTGAATATTTATCATGCATCCTCTCTTTTTTTCAAATATTTTGTTTCCAGGAAAAAAAAATCACAGCAGAATTGTAAACTGTCCTTGATACTTTTCATTTTAAAATTTACAGTTTAAAAATGGCAGACATGAAGGTAACAAATTGTTTTGTATGTACATAATTTATAGCTTGAACAGTGTCAAGAGAAACAACCAAATATATTGATGTTTATGGAATTGAAACTTTAAATCTTTAATATATGCTTAACTATTTTACATTCCTTGTATCATCCCAGAATGATTTTTCATTCTGCCTCTGAGTTCTTGTTACGAATTAGTAATGATGGTAAAATTATCATTCCTAAATGGTCCCAGGGATCTTTGTGTCTGTCTACCCTCAGCTTTTCAATCACACTTTTTTTATCACACATTTATAATTTACATGGCAGGATTTACTAGGACTGTATTTGAGAATATGTCTCTTAATTCACACATGGCTTGTTCTAAAATTTCGGTTGCAACAGCTACAGATTTTGCTTTAGTAAGACATTCACCTTGAAGGTCACTTCTGGATGACAACTTTTTCAGCCTGGTCTTAATTCCAAAGACTGCCTTGAGGTAGGAATTAAAGGGCTATAATTAACCCTGAAGCGAACTGAAATACCCATGCTTATTTCACGGGATGTGTTTTAGCTGTATAATTCCACCCACACGGGTGCCCAATCTGTGCATTTTCCAAATATGCTTGCCAAAGAATGAAAACTACTGAAAAAAGGCTGGAATAGATGCAAGAAAAAGAAAGGAAGTGAATATAAAAGTTTGATGAGATTTAAAATAAGATAATTGGGTTAAGAATCGTTATTGCTATATTGTTATTACTATTACTATTACTACTACTACTATTATTATTATTATTATTATTATTACTATTGTCATTTATGGCCAATTCCTGTTAAACATTTTAGCTGTTAATAAAATGAAGGACATATTATTTCATTTTCACTTGAACTTATTTAAGCCTCACAAGTGTATATTAAAAAGTTTTAAACTTAAAAGTTTCAGAACTAATTTGTGCACATAAAAATATAGGATTCTCATTAGATAATACAAATAGTATGATAAAGAGTATTATTTTATTAATATCTCTTACAAGTTAATAAAACCAGAAATTAATTCAAGATACTTTTCCCGCTAGGACACATAATATGTTTTGTACCAGAAACATTATATACACATACACACACATATATGAATTATATATATGGATATATGTATTTATATGTGTATATATGCATTATATATAATAGATGTGTTTATATGAACACATATATAGATATATACTATTTATAATATATATTTTATGTATATAGTCTGCAATAACCTTGAATGGAGTGAAATTTGCTGTATAGCCCAAAGAGACCTTAACTTTGTGATCTTCCTACCACAGTCCTAAGTATTCCAATTACAAGCATGCACCAACATGCTCCTAATACCTGATGCTGGGAATCCACCTCAGATTTTCTATACATGCTGACCAAGTGCTTTACCAGCTGAAGCACATCTTTAGCCTAAGGCACATGTTTTAAATTACCATTAAAATAGTGGTAGGGAAAGGAAACACATATTTGTAGTTCAGAACCAGTCAGTAAATGTGAAATAAACAATGAGGGTTATTCCAAGACACCATGTAATCAGCCACTATGGTAAATGAGAAAGGAAACACAGAAAACAACAACAACAACAACAAAAACATTTAAGAGATCAGGAAGGGAAATAAACATATAACATTTCTATCATCTAAAAATATATTAGATATATTTCATTATATCATTATTTAGATATATTTCATATATATATAATTATTTAAGAGAGTAGTCTTGTTCTAAGGAGGGGACAATATTGATAGAAGACTTCTGAAAGTGGCAACTAGTTCTCTAGCAATGTAACCATGATAAACAACAAAAACGATCCCACATAGGAGAACTAAGGAAAGCAACCCTTGAGTTATAGAAGGTGATGCTTGTGATCTACTCTTCAGTCTATTTTCTCAAGGATCATCCTTGTGTTAGGGACGTGCTATACACTGTTGAAGCTGCATGTGACCGCCACTGTAATCTACAGTCCAGTGTAGTGAGACACACCCAGCTTGAGCGAGAAAACACGAGGCAAGAAAAGAACTGAGAGATAAATCAACCAGGCAAAATTCTAAACATGAGCTAAGAACATGCAGAAAGAATGAGAGAGTTTAAGAGCCTGTTACCACCATTACAGCATTTTGCAGGAAAGAACCCAGATGTCCTTCAACAGAGGAATGGATACAGCACATGTGGTACATTTACACAATGGAGTACTACTCAGCTATCAAAAACAATGCCTTCATGAAATTCTTTTTTTTTTTTTTTTTTTTTTTTTGGTTCTTTTTTCGAGCTGGGGACCTAACCTAGGGCCTTGCACTTCCTAGGTAAGCGCTCTACCGGAAATTTAAGCAAATAGATGGAACTAGAAAATATCATCCAGAGTGAGGTAACCCAATCACAAAAGAACATACATGATATGCACTCACTGATAGGTGGATATTAGTCCAAAATCTCAGAATACCCAGGATAAAGTTCACAGACCACCTAAAGCTCAAGAAGAAGGAAGATCAACATGTGGATGCTTCAGTCCTTCTTAGAAGGGGAAACAAAATTACTCACAGGAAGAAATACAGAGACAAAGTTTGGAGCAGAGGCTGAAGGAAAGGCCATCCAGAGACTGTCCCACCTGGGATCCATTCCATATACAGCCACCAAAACCAGACAATATTGCTGATGCTAAGTACAAGCTGACAGGAGCCTGATATAGCTGTCACCTGAGAGACTCTGCCAGAGCCTGACAAATACAGAGGCAGATGCTCATAGCCAACAATTGGACTGAGAATAGGGTCTCCAATGAAGGAGTTAGAGAAAGGACTGAAGTAACTGAAGGGGTTTGCAACCCCATAAGAAGAACAACAATATCAACCAACCAGACACCCCAGAGCTCCAGGGACAAAACCACCATCCAAAGAGTACACATGGACCCATGGCTCCAGCTGCATAAGTAGCAGAGGATGGCCTTGTCTCACATCAATGGGAGGGGAGGCCCTTGGTCCTGGGAAGGCTCAATGCCCCAGTATAGGGGAATGCTAGGGCAGGGAGACAAGAGGGAGTGGGTGGGTGGGGGAGCACCCTCATAGAAGTAGGAGGAGGGAGGATGGGATAGGGAGTTTCCAGAGGGGAAGTCGGGAAAGAGAAGAACATTTGAAATGTAAATAAAGAAAATGTCCAATTAAGGAAAAGAAAAGAGTTATAATGATTCAAATGGCTTTGAGGACACATTTCACACAAAAGATCCAGCTTATATATAGGCATTGTTGACTCTATTAAGTATTCTTATTATATCCTAAATACAATGACCCACCCATTAAATATCCTGGAGTAGGCTAATGGGGTGATTAAATTTAAACACTGTGACATTGTGAATAAGAGAAGTTCCAGCACGCTGGGGGGCAGATAAAGATTCTGTAGCATGGAACCCAGCAGAGGATTGAATGTAGAAGAGAGTAAGAAGATGGAGAAGAAGAAAAGGTAACTGAAAATTAGTGTTTAAAGGAAAAAGAAAAGAGAATTTTAAATGGTTAGCAGATCCTAAGGAAACATGATAATGAACATAACTAAGAACTTTGATGGCTCCAGAAACAAAGAAAGCATCTATGAAATGCTAGTAAGGTTGTTAACAGTTAACAGTATGGCGAAGGCTTATTGATCACATCTGGTGGTTGTTTTACGATCAGGTCCAATGTTAGTGAAGAAAGTGTCCTTGCTCCAAAGTGGAAATGATGAGATATGTTATATTCAGAAATTCTCTCCATGGCTAAACTTACTGGAAATTAAAATAGGCCTTTAAAATGAATCTTAAAAGGGACATTTACTAACGGGAAAAATCAAAAAAGAAAAATAAATACAATTGTTTGAGGAGTCAACTGTACAAGGACTCACAAAGTACTATCATTTATAGCTCTCACATATCTGATGATATTTTCATTTTCCTTTCAGAACTGGAACAAATTTGATGGGCCTAAAAATCTAAGAAGAAATTGTTCCGTTCCTCATTACATGGACATATAACATTGTGTGCTGCCTAATAATGTTCCTGAAGTATGGGCCATACAAATTATTTTTCATTTTTCTTGAAGTATAAGATGAGTTCTACATCATTATCATCATTTCTATTTCTTAGTGGAAAAAAAAACTAATGTTTTATTCTATGACATATTAGAATCCTAATATTTTTCAGATTTTATTAAAACACATCATTATTTAAATAGGTATTGTCTATATAATTTTAATAAGGCATTTAAAATCCTTTTATTCTGAGGTGGGCAGTGGTGTGCCATGTCTCTATCCTAGCACTTGGAAGTCAGAGGCAGGCAGACCGCTTGTGTTTGAGGCCAGCCTAGAGTACAGAACAAGTTCCAGGAGAGTCAAGGTTACACAAAAAAAATACTCTGCCTCTAGATAGATAGATAGATAGATAGATAGATAGATAGATAGATAGTTAGATAGATAGATAGATAGAATTTGTCTATTCAATTTTTTCAATTTTCTTTGTGTATTTCCTTGTTACATTTATATCTTAACTATAAGAGAGATATAGAGAGAGGCTGAGATACAGAGACCAAAACAGCATGTAGGGCTTCAGTCACAGTGGAATAATACTATAATTTTCTAATGTGTGTATGTATGCATATCTTTAGATATCCCTTTTCTCTCTCTTTTTTTTTGATGTACCTTTAAAATTTTAAAGGTAAATAACCTTAAGAAAATCTTGTTTGATGCTCCTTACATTTAATATGTGTATGTCAACAATGCAAAATTTGACTCCTTTATTTGAAATAAGAGCAGCCAATTCCAACCTTTCTTCTTCTGTTACTTTGCCAATGAGCGAGGCCACACAATGTTAGAGGTTTAATCAGTGTGTCAAAATGTTGAACAGTTCAGAGAGTACTTATTTTTGTGCATTGTATGAAATGATCAATTTTACTATTTTACTTTAAGCTCTCTTTGCATCTTTGAAGTATTGTGATTTTTTTTATCATTGTTATCCTAGATAAGTAAATACAGTGTCTCTTCCTAATGAGGCTTAGTAATTATAAAATCTCTTATTCTTTCAGTTCTTGTGCTGGTCTTAGTTTTCTCTTTAAAATTCTCACCTTCATTTCCAATCCTGCACCCTACACATGGATCCTTGAGCTATTCCTTGTGCTCTTCATTTTCTGTGTTCTACAGTGGCTGTTGTGTAATATGAGGGACATGATAAGCCTGGGCAGTCTAAGCCTTCAGTTAATTGCCTTCCAATATCATTTCTGGATTCTCAATGCTTTCTTATTTCTCCTTACATGAAAAGCTATATTAAATATATCTCTTAATATAAATGAAAATAAACGCATAGATTTACCAATGTTGTATGAAACAGTGAAATTTGTGTTATTAAAATATATTCCCTGAGTTATCCAATGTGGCGGGATTGTGATGTTGTCAAAAGCATGGAATGTTTTTTACTCCAGCTGAGACACACATGGTTATCTGAAATTCATTAAACCCATTATATGACTAATGAGTATTGGAAACTGAAGTGTGTTGGGGTGTTGTACTTGTAAGAGGACAAAGTTTACGGAGAAACATGGGTTGCTTTTGGATTCAGACATACACTTGGCCTGGAGTCAGAAATAAATTATGGGTAAATTAAGTTGCCCTTAAAGGGCAAATTACTATCGAGCATCAATGAGAAGACCGAACAGGTTCAAAGTCTGACCGATCCTTTGCCGTAAAGGACGGCTACTTTGATGAGCTGTAGCTGTGTCTTGCTATCAGGGGTGTGATTGTCGGCACACGGTGGTTCGATGGTGTTTTGTCAAATGAAGAAGTCAATGTTTCATGGTCACTGACTCTACAGGTTACTTACCGTGTCGCAGAAAGGACTTGGCAGACCTCATTCTTTATCTTATGAGTATTCCTGTGAAGGAGTTGTGAGCCTGCACATCCTTCTCTTTCCCGGCCATCATTACACTTTGTACATAGATTACAGATTAAGATCTTCTTACAATTCAACGATCTTAAAGACAAATGCTCTCTCAAACCACAGGAGTCATGGTCCTCACTTTTCACTTTAGCCTGTGATCCTTATATTTGAATGGCAGGCAGTACTCTTAGGCCTGATCATTTCCATAGCATTCCTTTTCTTAATAGACAAAACAATCCCATTTTGTATCATTAAAATGAAAGCCAGTTTTCTTTTTATTTTTTATTGGACTTTTTTATTTACATTTCAAATGTTATTCCCTTTCTTGGTTTCCCGGACATAAGCCCCCTATACTATCCCCCTCCTCTTCTTCTATAAGGGCGTCCCAATTCACTCCCACCCCTACTGACATTCCCCTACACTAGGGGTCCAACCTTGGCGGGACCAAGGGCTTCTCTTTCCATTGGTGCCTAACAAGGCCACCCTCTGCTACAAATGCAGTTGGAGCCACGGGTCAGTCTTTTCGTAGTGGTTTAGTCCCTGGGAGCTCTAGTTGGTTGGCACTGTTGTTCTTACGAGGTTGCAAGCCTCTTCAGCTCTTTCAGTCCTTTCTCTAATTCCTCCAACAGGGGTCCCGTTCTCAGTTCAATGGTTTGCTGCTAGTATTCTCCTCTGTATTTGACATACTCTGGCTATGCCTCTCAGGAGACATCTGTATCTGGTTCCTGTCAGCATGCCCTTCTTTAGCTTTATCAATCATATCTAGTCTTGGTGGCTATATATATATATATATATATATATATATCACATATGGGGCAGGCTCTGAATGGCCATTCCTTCATTCTCTGCTCCAAACTCTGCCTCCACATCACCTCCTATGAATATTTTTGTTCCCCCTTTGAAGAAGGATGAAGCATCTGCACTTTGGTCATCCTTCTTGAGGTTCATGTGGTCTGTGGATTGTATCTTGGATAATTCGAGCTTTTGGGCTAATATCCACTTATTAGTGAGTACATAGCCATGTGTGTTTTTCTGTGATTGTGTTAAATCTCTCGGGATATTTTCTAGTTCAATCCATTTGTTTATGAATTCCATGAAGTCATTGTTTTTGATAGCTGAGTAGTAGTACTTCACTGTGTAGATGTACCATATTTTCTTTATCCATTCTTCTGTTAAAGGGCATCTGAGTTCTTTCCAGCTTCTGGCTATTATAAATAAGGCTGCTATGAACATAGTGGAGCATATGTCTTTGTTGTATGTTGGAGCATCTTTTGAGTATATGCCTAGGAGAGGTATAGCTGGATCTTCTGGTAGTGGAATGTCCAATTTTCTGAGGAACCTCCAGACTGATTTCCAGAGTGGCTGTACCAGTCTGCAATCCCACCAACAATGGAGGAGTGTTCCTCTTTTTCCACATCCTCACCAGTATCTGTTGTCACCTGAGTTTTTTATCTTAACCATTCTGACTGGTAAGAGGTGAAATCTCAGGGTTAGTTTGGCTTGCATTTCCCTGATGACTAAGAATGTTGAACATTTCTTTAGGTACTTCTCAGCCAATCAATATTCCTCAGCTGAGAATTCTTTGTTTATCTCTGTATCCCATTTTTAATAGGATTATTTGGATCTCTGGAGTCTAACTTGAGTTCTTTGTATAATTTGGATATCAGCCCTCTACTGGCTGTAGGATTGGGAAAGAATGTTTCCCAATCTGTTGGTTGCCGTTTTGTCCTAATGACAGCTAGTTTTCTATGTGTATTTTCCTATCTGCTGATCAATGTCATAATCAGCCAAATGGGGAGTGACTGAAAGTATTTTAAAGTAGTGATTCTAATCTGCAGCACCACTCTCCTGTGCTGAATGAGACTTACTAATTTTAATTTAGCAATACAAGAGAGATCAGATGAGTGATTTGACTTTTTCTTTGTATATGTTCTGACTTTCTCTGGCCACAAATTCTACCCACAGTTCTAAAATTTGAATGTTCTGAAAATAATACAAAAAATATATTCAAGAAATAGATCATTAAAATTGATTCAAGAACATAAGCAATATTTCTATTGCTTAGATGGAGCTGGAAACTAAAAGCCATCTGATCTTGATCTTGAGCTCCCTTGACTGTTGTTAGGGAAAACCTGGGTTATTTGGGTTGGACGGGCATCTCTCATGAGCAAACATGACATTACTAGCTACAGGTGTTTTTTTAAAACAATGTTGGCAGTATCACAACAGCTGTCTATGAAATATAAGGATGTTGTAGGTTAAATGATACTAATTAATGCTTTTTAAATGACAGAGAATTTTCTCAATAATTTTGGGGTTATACCATGATCTCTATTTGAATAAAATTAGGTCTCAGGGAACAGAGAGCAAAGTGATACTTTCTCTAGCTTTGTACAGGATTTTAATCATTAAAGAATAGAAGAAATTGACTATTTTGGTATGTTTAAACCCAAATGTAGGAAGAAATATGGGCATTCATTAAACTTCATTATGGAATATCTTTTTCACTCCTTGTCTTTTAGCACACGGTAATAAAACCTATCCCCATACTCTATCAAGTGAATTTTCTGGAGCAGTCGAAGGAGAGACAAAACAACTTCACCAGTGTGGCAATAAGCATTTCACAAGTAAAGAATATGGCAAAAACATCTTATGTCCATGTTTGAACATATGACCCATACTTTCCCTCTGCAGAGATTTACTCTGTTATTTGGGGAAATCATGTTCCTTTTTCCCCCATAATGAATGTCTAATCCTTTATACTAAAATTTTTTATAATCCTTCAGTATATTTATTTTCAGATTATAGATAATTGAGAATTCCAGTTAGTTAAATAATCCATTTATTGGATATGTCTTGCTGTCTTTCATGACTATATTGAAGTTAATGAGCTGAGGGCACAAATACAGGCTGATATTTATAGTGTTGCCCCAAAGAATTAGGAAGTCAACAAGATTTCATGCCAAGCCATGTGATGCCTTATCTGTATAATCCCAGTACTCAAGAAGCTATGGCGGGTAGATTTCTACGAGTTCAAAGACAACCAGACCTATATGTGTAGTTACCAGGTTGGCTTTGACTACAGAATGAAAGTCTGAACAATTCATTGGATAAAATCAAAATAAGTTGAGGTGATATAATCCTATAACTATCCTCTTTACTTCCTCTTCTCAACTTCACAAAGTTAAAAGAAAAGTAAATTTAATAATAATATTAAATAAATTTTATCAAATATATTAATTTACAATTCAATGCTTTTATTAAATGTTAAATAACATTGATCATACATTACTTTCTCTCTTGAAAGTATATTTATTTCAATTGCCTGCTGTGAGGGTTAATAAGACCATGGATACCTTCATCTGAAAGACTATGAATTAAGATGTTAATAAGATGACTCAGCACATAGAAACACTTAATATCAAGACTGGAAAACTGAGTTCCATTCCTAGAGTCCACATGGAACTGACTCTAACAAGTTGTCCTTTGACCACCATACATATCCACTATAGAATGTGTGAATCCCACACAAATAAATATAGCTTGGCATAAGTTGATGGTGAGCCTCTTTCCTACTTCATTAATAATAATTTGAGCATTTGTAAGTGTACAAAAATCTCACCAAGATTATCTATTGTTTTTTTTTCAGAATCTTTTCCTGGGGCCATTAATAAACAGTAAATCCTTCTGTCTACTGGGAGAACTTTCCCTCAAAAAGTTTGCTCTATTAGTGTTTGCAATTTTTGTTGGCCTTTTGTGTTTCAGAAGTTGCCAAAGGATAGTTTGTTAATTCAATCCATCTGTGTGCTGCTGGAGTTTTCCCAAATCACTCATCTAGAGGGCCACCTCCAACAAAAGCACTGAGATATCTTCTTAAACTAAATTACCTTCTGGTTTCCAATGAGGGTCTTAAAAGGTCACCAACACACAGTCATTTAATTTAGCCTTATATCACCACAAAGAGTTCTGTAGTTTCATGACTCATGTACAGATGTATTTTTGCACCTTTCTATCATTATTCTGCCTCCACTCCATGTAGACTATTATCAACTGCTGTAGGTTGCTAAAAATCCAACCTAGGGTATTTAATTACCACCTTGCCAATTTCCCCACCTCACTGAAATGTCAAATATTATTTAAAACTACTAGTCTCAGTGTGGCAGTCATCCATGCAAGGTGATAACCATATATCCTGAAAACATAATGCAATATGGAGAGCATATTCTAAATATAGACAAAAAACTGATCCTTCTTAAGCCAAGCACTGAGTGTTAGGTCAACAGAACATGAAAAATGGAACATGTTCTGTATAGAATTTTTCCACTAACTACAAAATTATCTCCATACCCATTATCACATCTGATACCCACCAACATGTGAGAGTATTTGGATCTTTGAAGCATTATCTTCTTCATCCATAGGGACGGTTTCAGTTAATGCCCAGTAGAAAGTTATTATTTGCCTCTCCAGTGGTACATTTTATGTTTATAATCTCAGCAGTAATCATTAGATTGTTCTACAGGATTTTTCGTAAGACTCATTCTGCTGTCCTCACAGAATTATTATGCATAATTTGTTTCTATCCAGCAGGTATTCTGTCTTTATTCATGTTAACGAATGCATACAGGAATAGGGAAATCTGTTGGCATGCCCAATCAATATTGTCTGACTGATGAATTTGAATGCTTTATGTTTTGCAGTCCTGGAGGACATGTTTTGTAAACAGAGATACTATTTATCCTAGAGTATATTCAGAGAAAAGGAAGAATATTCTTTTCCATAGTTTACTTTAACATTCTGGTTTTCATCAACTATTCAATCTCAAAACATATATTTCTATTCTCACAATTGAATTACTGCCTCAGTTAGCTCACCATTAGTTTTACCAATGGATTTTAATTTACAATGTATGAGACTCATGGGACTGGAAGTCACGGAAAAATATTTTCTAAACCCTTCCACTCTGATCATTTTATAGAGATAAGGTTGAGTCTTCAGGATCCCCAATGGACATCTTGATTGGCATTGGTCCTTTTTAATCAATCCTTACACTGATTAGTGGGTGGATGACCACTGCCTCAGGCAGTCTGAAATCAGGCTTTTTACCTTATAGCTTTCTAAATTTCTTTAATCAGAATAACTAGATCAATTACTTGGGGAGGCAATCCGTTTGTGTTGAAAAATAAAGTCCTATTTTTCAACTAAATTTTCCAGACATTTGTATTAAGACATTTATTGTTTCCATTCATTTTTATTGCTTGAACCTCTTAATAACTACTTCAATATCTCCACCATACCGAAAAGATTCTTTTCAGTTTCCCTTTGTCTTTTCTTGTCTCTTCAAGAATTACTGTAATTTTCTCAGAAATCTATGACTTTTTGACCAATTCATCTCTTAACCATAGTTCTGGGGGTAGCCAGGATAGCTTGGATTGGCTGAGATCTGGACTTGTCTCAATGTCATGATCCACTACAACATGTCATTTTCTATTTGCTTCTGATCACTGGGTATTGCTAACAAGAAAGTCTATGCTATCTTTTGAACCACAGCCCCCAAATAAAGATTGTGTCTCAAAATAACAGAAAAAAAAACAAAGCAAAATAAAGCAGTGTCTGGTTCATAAGGCAGTACATTGGATCTCTGAATCTACATATACACACAAATGTGCATACTCCTCTTAATACTGGAGTTTCTAGGTCAGAAGATGGGACATCTAAAGCTGGTTCACGAAATTGATACTTTGAGAGATCTGTATAACTATAAGTGAAAACAAATATTTGTGGTTCATATTTACAGATGGAAATTGACTAATATAATATGCTAATAAAGCAGAGGACGTATTTGAGATGTTTCAACATGGTGACTATGATGATTCAAGACAGAGAACATTTTGAAAAACAAGCATGAAACTCAGATAAGATACTACATGTCAGGTCTCTAAGAAACTCTATATTAATGTAAGACTATGAGTCCCAGATAATAATGAGTGTGTGTGTGTGTGTGTGTGTGTGTGTGCGTGTGTGTGTGTTGGGCGGATGTGGGTGTGAGTGCGTGCATGCAATATTTGTTCTAGTTAATCAGAGAAAAACATAGCTGTCAACACTATAGCTGCTTATTTAATTGGCACCAAAATTTCAACTTAGGCACTGGATAAAGAACATATCTACTTCCATACACAAACAACCTTGCTCAGATGAATGAACTCTTACGAGGTTGGAGAGTAAGGTTCTGGGTACAGCGTGGATTGAAACCCTTTGCTATAATCACTGACCTATAAAACTCATGCAGTTCTTAGAACAAAATCTACTGAATTGCCAGAAGCAAAATTCTTTCAGTAGGCCTTGCTCTGTTGCCTTAGACACCAGCCAGTGTACTGTGACCATTTATCTAGTATAGAGTGGTGTTTAAAAGAACCTTGGAAATATTGGATATATTTACCATAGCACTGTGGGGAGAAAATGAAATAGAACTGAGGTATCAGGGAGATTGTCCCAGTTTGCATTACCAAATGAAAACATTTTGATTCTGCCTAATAAAATTTGTTTCAGTTTATCCAGATGATGAGTAGCATCAGTAACGAGCAGCATTGACCTCTGCTTAAACTTAGCTCAGTGAGTGGCATTAAAGATATGGTATGCTCTAATGCTGCCACCACTTCAACACAGAATCCTTTCCATCTTTCCTTAAATTCATGTCACCGCTTTGCAGTTAACGTTTCCTTTTTCATTTCATAACAAAAGCAACAGTAGAACTTAAAAACGGAAAAAAATGATTCATTTGATCACGTCATGATCAAACACAACAGGAACCATCAAATTGACTTACAACAATAATAAAACACTCTCATACTTTTGTGCTGAGAGAGAAACCACTTCTTCACCGATGTAGCCTGTTCCTCTCGGTGGATATTTGTTCTGGCCTATTAGATGTGAAACTTGTGGCAAGCTGGGAACTCAATTTATATATTTTTTTCTTTTCTCCATCTTTATTAAATTGGTTACTTCTTATTTGCATTTCAATTGTTACTACCTTTCCCGGTTTCCAAGCAAACATCCCCCCTAACTCCTCCCCCTCCCCCTCTTTACGGGTGTTCCCCTCCCCATCCTCCTCCCATTGCTGCCCTCCCCCCAACAATCACGTTCACTGGGGGTTCAGTCTTGGCAGGACCAAGGGCTTCCCCTTCCACTGGTGCTCTTACTTGGCTATTCAAGTTTCGACTTTCTTACCCAAGCGTGCCTGGGGGTATATTTCCTGGAGAAAAGACAACTTTGCTTACCACTGGCTACTTGTTTTGACCACACAAAGACAACTGACTACCTCACTGAGGAAAACTACATATCCTCTTTTAACAACCGTTAACTGGCAAGTCTTTTATGGAGGGCTAGGGCGCCATTGTCCTACCACCACAGTGATGGCACATGGCGGGGACAAGTCTTATGTAGGCTTTGTACAGATAGTCACAACTGCAGTGATGTGTGAGTGCTACATGTATGTCACATGCAGAGCACATCTTTTGCTGCATGTCTTACCATAGCTTTCCTTTTACATTCTTTCTGCCCCCACTTATATATGATATCATTGATATCACCCAATTTCTTCAGAAGTTCTCCATAGGACTTCAATTCTGTTTGCTAGCTAAAAATTTTAAAAAAAGAAAAAAGCTTTGCTAGTAACTTGTCATGATTTTCGGCTTGTATTTCTTAATATAGTTGCCTTAAAGTTATTTAGATTTGTATGTATTGTTTCCCTTCAGCTGTGTAGTTTTAACCTTTTATTCCTCTCATGTGGGGATCTTTCTAGATATCTTTCAGTCTTCTCCTCCTATACAGAGTGTATTAGTATACACGCAAAGACATGTTCTACACAGAAATATTTATAATTAAGAAGGTTTAAGAAAAATTTTGGCTAATATTTTTTATAATGTAAGTGTGGTTATACATCACATGGATGTCCGTACAGATGTACATCCTCAAACATGTACATGAGAAAGACCTGGGAAGTTAATGTAAGGCAAGAAATTTCTATGTTATTAGAATGTTCCTGGTACATTAATGGTTCCTAGTGAGTCACATTTTCTAACGTCTACACTCTGTACATATTCTTCTAATATCTTCTATGGTTTTGGGACTGAACTTTGCCGCAGTAATTATATATTTAAAGTGTGAAACGTGTTTGTGAATTGGTCCATGATTTTCTCACTGGTACTTTAGAAGAATAGTCCTGTGGTATAGCCAGATTTAGCCTGCTGAGTCATGCAGCCTAGCAGCCCGCAGCACGTGTCACCTATCAGCCGGGTATATGATTTAATTCATAACAGCATCCAGATCTACCTGATTCCCTGGTTATCTGCAATTGCTTAAAAGACCAAAGAGCCCAGTGGCCTATCTTATTGAGTTACCTGCAAACGCACAAAGGGATGTTTATCAGCCACAGAGGCTAAAGTGATCTTTACTTAAGCAGGAGGTTAGTAAACCCCACCCCCAGTTTTGGTGACCCTTATCATTTTCAAAAACTGTCCATGGTTGTAAATAGTGAACTTTATTGAATATTAATCCATTTTAGGGGTTTTTGACCTTGAAACTCTGTTATGTTTTTGAGTCTTACAACAATAAAAATTGTATATGTGCTGTGTATCCTGTGCATGAATGTATGAGTCATCTTTTCTGGTCATGTACATATGCTATGTGTTCATATATATTTATATATACATTTTGCTGCCGAGGGAGAAGGTTACAAGTTGCATGCAATTTTACAGTTTGACCTTGATATAATTTCTCTGTGTTAAAAACGCATTAATATTCTTCTCAATATAATGGCTTTTATTCCTATTCCCATTTTCATTTAGTATATGTAGAAGATTTGATTTATAGAATACGAGAGCAATATCATGAAAAGTGTACTTTCAATTACCAGCTAATTATATATTAAGGATTAACCATCCTTTCTATAATATTTCTTAAGGGTAAAATCAATATTGGAGACTAGGGAATGCTCACTGAGTGAATTTCTTTCTCTCTGAGCAAATTTAAGGACATGGGTTAGACTCTTTAACAACATATCAAAAGCTGGATATGGTGGCACACACTTGTAATGTCAATCCTAAGCAGATACCAGAGGATCATGGGGCCTCCTTGTAATGGTTGATCAACCAGTGAGCTTTAGGTTCAGCGAGAAGCCCTATGAGCTTAAGAATAAGTTGTAAAGTACTAGATGAAGACACTCAGTGCCAATGTTAGGCCTCCACATCCTCATGTGCAGTCATGCACTTCTCTGTATAGTCATACACTCACACATCACAACTTTCTTCTACACACATAATTAAGAGTAGAGTTACGATTATCCTAAAGTTTCCCCGTTATAAATACTACTGTTTAGGTCTAATTTTTTCATGTTCAGAAATAAATTTAGATAACATTTCTTTCCCCGGTGGACACAGGATACCTCTTTGGAACAGCTCCTTTCATATGATCAACGGTCTCCTTTCTCGGTCTCTAATTCTATTTTAATGCAAGTTCTTGAGCCACGCATCTTCCCTTCCACAGTTGCTTCCAGGGAGTAATGTCTAATGTGGGGCTATTTTAGTATTTTATTAATTGTCCTCACTCATTTATATACCTAAAATTACATATGTCATATTGGATTATTGCTTTACTGAAGACATTAATAATGTCACATATAAATTCCATCTCATTTATACGCCTAGAGAGTTAGTGTAAAATGATTGACAAACATTTAATAAATGTTTCCCAGTTACTGTCACTCTGTAAATAGTATTTCTCTAACGTCATCAACTTGCCATTTTCTTTTTTTTTTTCTTTTCAGGTTTATTTATTTATTATGTACACAGCATTCTGCCTGCATGTATGCCTGCAGGCCAGAAGAAGGCATCAGATCCCATGACACATGGTTGTGAGCCAGCACGTGGTTGCTGAGAATTGAACTCAGAACCTCTAGAAGAACAGACAGTATGCTCTTAAACTCTGAGCCATCTCTCCAGCCAGCGTCTTGTACTTCTTTTCTTTTTCTTTATTAACTTGAGTATTTCTTATTTACATTTCGATTGTTATTCCCTTTCCCGGTTTCCTTGCCAACATCCCCTTAACCCCTCCCCCTCCCCTTCTATATGGGTATTCCCCTCCCCATACTCCCCCCATTACCACCCTTCCCCCAACAATCACGTTCACTGGGGGTTCGGTCTTGGCAGGACCAAGGGCTTCGCCTTCCACTGGTGCTCTTACTAGGCTATCCATTGCTACCTGTGAGGTTGGAGCCCAGGGTCAGTCCATGAATAGTCTTTGGGTAGTAACTTGCCATTTTCTTACAATGAATTATTTTAATCTTTAAATAATATATATATATGAAGCAAATGACAAATACCATATATATATACATATATATATATATGAAAATATAACATCAAAACAAGCGACTTCTTGCTATAATATTCCCATGTTGTTCTTTCAATCGAATAATTGAAGCCTCATGAGAATTTGAAAAAAAAATCAGAAAAAGTTATATAATTCATAATCAAAACAAGTCTGAGTCTTTAAATTAAAATGTATCTTATAGAAATTACATTAACACGTTTACATGAAATGACATACTCTAGACTGTAATCAATACAAAAGCATTTTAGCAATGTGATAATAGCTGATATCTTTCTAATACCCTTTGTCAATTTCTCTGCCCTCTAAAGCCACAGTGAAGTTGTAAATCTTCCACGTAAGTTCAACTCTTTCCCTTCCTCCCCCTCATCTTCTCAGCTGGAGCTGAATTTTACATTATAAGTTACAGGAGCAGTATCATTGTCTCCCAATGGGAATGCTAACACTATTTTAAAAGAATAGCACATTTGTGCATATGAAAGCAATTCCTTTTCATGATTTGATAGGAAAAGTTCAGCAAAAGGTTAAATTAAACAGACATCTTATTTTCCCTCTTCTTAGAGGAGTAGTTTCCAAGAGTCATAACGTCTGCAGGGAAGTAAATGGAAAGAGATCTGGAAATATACATTAAAAAATGATAAGTCAAATTAAAGTACATGTGAGCATTTTTGCTCACTTTACAAGTTCCTGGGTTTAAGGTGTGCTCTTGTCTACCTCTAATAACACTGGTCAGTCTGACAGGCAAAATACGTTTTATTGCATTATTAAATAATGCCCACGTCCTCTGCCACAGCTTCCCTTAGTTATCATTAATATTTTAATGTCTCAATATAAATATTACAGTCGCTAAAAGGCTCAGTCAAGACACGAGGACCATTCAGTGATTTCCAGAGTCATCAGAAGATACAGAATTGTAGGTTGCTACTGATGACAAACATTCAAATGACTTTCAATCAACTGTAGCTTTGTTCCACAGATATCTTTCTTTATTTACACAATGTCCTAATTTATTACTCCAATTTATACACTGGCCTACTTTATTTGTAGGCTTAGTCTAATTTTAACACTGTCAAGAATAATTCAAAGGGAACCGGGTAAGACTGCTTAGAAGAGAGAACCTGTGTTAATCTTTTCTGACATTAATAGAATTAGACCTTATTAATTCTGACATGATTTATTTCATATTGTGTAAATACTAAATGTGCGCGTCATGTTCTCATTGAAACAAGTGTTTTACATGCTTCATAGGCGGCAATTTGAGCCTGAATTGAAAGTGAGGCTTGAAAACAATTTGAAATTACTTCAATCTTGTCAAACTTAAGAAAGATTATTACTGCGGAATGAGCAGCGCTAAATGCTAACAAACCTTGTTCCATTGAAGTCGCTGGGGAAAAGCAGAGCAAGTCAGTCCAGCTGTAAAGAATGAAGCCAGACTTTATTTGTCTCCCTACTGTAGCCAAGCTGGTTCTTGGGATACACGGCAGGCTGAACCATCCTGCTGCCCCCTAGGTGAAGTTTTGGTTTGCTGTGTCTCATTTCTGTTTTTATTTTTTGTTTTTAGGTTCTAATAAAATTAAAATATTTCTCCCATTTCTTTCTTTACTCCAAATACTCTTATATACCCCTCCTCACATCCCTTCAAGTTTGTGACTTCCTTTTTTAATCCTGTTATTTCATGCATTATGTATATGTGTACATACATACAATACATACATACAACAATACATATAGTTAGGAATTTAGGAATATAAACTATATATATATATATATATATATTCCATGTAATACTATTAGTAGGTATGTTTTCAGGGCTCTTTTGCGCTGGGCAAGCAATTGATTTGATCTTCCCAGTGGAGGGCCACCTCCCCCAGTCTCAGCTTTACTCAGGTCTTTGTGTAGCTCTGAGGTCTGCTGGGATTTTTTTTTTTTCTACACAGTTCAGCGTGTTCTTTAGTGTCATACTTGTTCAGCTCACTTTTGGGAGGTCATGGTGCTGAGACTTTCTGGGTGTAGCTTCTGGTATTACTAAGAGACATAGTTTTTAGGCTATGACTGGGAACATGGCTAATACTCTAATAAGTATTGAGCGTCAAGTTCTCTTTTCAATGATTTAAACTGTCATCAGCTGATTAGATAGATGATATAGGGCAAGCCATTCATTTGACGTGCCTTTGTGTAGTCTTTAAAGCCGAAATGGCTGGAGTCACATCTTTAAAGGACTTCGTGAATTTACATCTATGTTGCAGATGTGTGGAAGCCATCTGAACTGCTGCATAAGTGCTAAAAGATGAAAAGGAAATATTAATATTGGCTTCTTCAAAGGTAAGTGATTTGATCTATGATGTAAAGGGCTTTTTAAGAAGTAGAAAAGATACTCACTCTTTGTTCTTTTGAAACAGAGCAAAGATAGCATTCCTTTTAAGCCTCAATTATTTATGTTCCTATAATGTATGGGAAGAATTACTGGGCAAAGGCTTCATGTTTCTAGAGCAGCTGATGTTGTAGCTGTCAATTGAGTTATGAATGACACCACTTAATATAGGACATAAATAGCAGAAATGAGAGGGAATAAATTTGTTACATTTGTTCATGTTAGATAGTTTCCATTGTTAACCTGACCTAAAGTATTGTATCCAAACTGTCACAGAGACCACATTTATATTGAGGAGAGTAATATTAAATATTTTTACTTAGTCTTGAAAAATTATAAATATGTATAAAAAGAATTTTGTTCATAACTATTCCTTAGGCTCTAGTTCCTCCTAGAAACCCCCAAATCCATCTTTCATGTGACTTCACATTTTTTCTCTTACTTTTAAATAATCAGTCGATGAGTCTAATTGACACTGCCCATATATTATTCATGGGAGTGGGACAACTTCCTGGAGCACAAGGAACATACCAGAGGCCAAAGAAATGTATCCCTCCCTACCTCAGTGGCCAGAAAGTGACAGTAACATCTGCAGTCCATTTAGGGCACACCACCCTATCTGTTTTCTGTGGCTGAAGCAAAGTGAGTAACATGTGCTGTCTTTAAGACTGGAAAGATAGTCAAGTCTCCATGAGCAGAGCCAAGAGGCAACGTGGGTAAAGGGCTGTGGTGATCTTGACATGGAAATTACCTTTCCAGTCTAGGAATGGGGGTCAAAAACTAATAGAACTATCTAGAAGCTTTCTTTGGGTCAATTACTCAAGACTGCTTCGTGTGTTCAAGACTGGGTTCAATTCCACTTCTCCACACATCAGTGCTGGGATGCTTTTAACATTCTTAAGTATAAAGGTAAAACAGCAGCAGCATCAACAAGAACATTAGACCCACTAGAAGTTATTTCAAGAGGTGAAAGTGACCAACAAGAGATCTGGTTCATCAGAACATGAATGCTGTAGCATGAAATCCTAGAAGGCACAGAACCATATGCCCACATCAATCTGAATGACAGGAAAGTGAAGTGAGTCCAAAGAGGGTGGGTACATGGCTCTCAAATACCCACTTCAGAATGGCTGCCTAATTTTGAGCTTTGTCTTTACAAAATGTTCCTGAAAATGAATTTTGAATGTCTCGGTACTATTTCATGAATTAACACCATGGGCTTAGTCTATTTTTCCTAATGTTATTTTACTTTTGTCTTTTTATTAAACTTGTGCAAAATTACATTTTATTGTTGCATGGTGTCTTCAGGGTTTTTCTGGGATGATTTTTCTCTTATTACCAATAATTTTTAGAAAGTAAGTCATGGGTGGTATCATTCTGGTCTCCCCTCTTATGGAATAAAATAGTATTAAAATTTAACAATCTAAGTACTGGTCTATTTGGTGGGTTAATGATTTTCTATGTATTAATCTTGGTTCATTTTTTTAAAGTTAAAGCTATAAGTATTACTATCAATGTACACTTCCATTTCTCTGGGTTCAGTGCCTAGGAATGGAACAGCAAGGTCGTATGGCAGGTTCATAGTTAATGCATAAGAAACCATAAAATGGCTTATACCATGTGATTGGCAGACCAACAGAAGAGGAGTCCCTCTGTTTCTCATATCATTACCCCCATGGAGTACTCTTGTAATTACAAGAAAGGTTCATCTCGTTATGACTTCAATTCTTATTTCTATAATTCTCGTATTAAGGAATCCTTAAGTATTCCATAAATATTCCTTATGTATTTGCTAGTTATCCCATTTTGGGTTTTTTTTTTATTAAAATGTTATCAATTTGTTCCCGTTTCTGTTGTTTAAAATTATGTCACTTATTCTTATTGAGTTGTAAGCTTTGTTTATGTATTCAACTCATAAATTTTTAGATTTATGTTTTCTGCGGATTAATTTTTATTCATTAGCCTATCTTTTCTTTGTCTTTTCAATGTCTTTGAAAAGAAAAAGACTGATAAGCACATTTAATTTCCATGCTTCATTAAAAAAAATGCTAGCTAAGAGGCACCGCCTAAACAAAGAACACAGAAAACCCACAAATTATTTCAAATATTGGGCAATGCTTTGAATTTTTTCTCATTATTACCACTGTTCATTTTCTCTACTAAAAACCCTAATCTAAAATTCCTAAACAGACAGTGAAATTTATTTCTATCAGGATCTGTTAGAATGTAGAGTCTGCACGATGGCCGGATCAGCAATTATTTTTGCAGATATATAATTTATCTATGTGTTTTATTATCATTTATACTGTAGCACATGCTTGACTTTTAAAGGTCTAAACCTTTTAAAAAAATTAATAAAAAAATGTACTCACTGATAAGTTGTTTCCACTGTGATACAACTCAAAGACCATATGAAACCCAAGAAGAAGGAAGACCAAAGTGTGGATGCTTCAGTCCTACTCAGAAGGGGAAAGAAAATAATCACAGGATGTAGAGGGAAGGAGGGGTCTGGAAGGGAGACATAGGGAGAGGGGAAAAGGGGCAGGATCAGGTGTAGGAGGAGACAGGAGAAGTACAGAGGAAAGTAAGCAGAGGTAGGTAGCAATGGGGAATGGGGAACTGGGGTTAGCCACTAGAAAGTCCCAAATGTCTGGGGCCCAGGAGGTTCGTAGGACCCAACAGGGATGGCATTAGCCAAAATACACAACAAAGGGGAGAGAAATGCTGTACATACATGATATCTAGTGGATAGGCATGACCCAGGTTGAGGGATTGGGCCACCCATCCATCTCAAAAATATTAACCCAGAATTGCTTCGGTCAAAAGGAAATGTGGGGACAAAGAATGGAGTAGAGACTGAAGAAAAGACCATCCAGAGACTGCTCTACCTAGAGATCCATCCCATCCGCAGACACCAAATACAGATGCTATTGTTGATGCCAAGAAGTGCTTGCTGACAGGAGACTGGTATAGCTGTCCCATGAGAGCCTGGGCCAGAACCTGACCAATACAGATGCAGATGCTTGCCGCCAACCTTCATACTAAGCCCAGGGAACCCAATGGCAGAGTTAGGGGAAGGACTGAAGGAACGGAAGGGGTTTGCAACCCCACAAGAAGAACAACAATATCAACCAACCAGACCCCCCAGAGCTCCCAGGGACTAAACCACCAACCAAAGAGTACATATGAAGGGACCCATGGCTCCAGATGCATCTGTAGCAGAGAATGGCCTTGTCTGGCATCAGTGGGAGGAGAGGCCCTTGGTCCTGTAAAGACTCAATGCCCCAGTGTAGGGGATGTTAGGGCAATGAGGTGGGAGTGGGGGTGGAGAAGCACCCTCATAGAAGCAGGCAGACAGGGGAGGGGATAGGGGTTTTAACTGAGAAGGGGGATAGCATATGAAATTTAAATAAATAACCAATAAAATAAAATTTAAAAGTTCCTAAACAGATTCTTTTCCTGAATGTTCTAGAAAAAGAAAAAGAAAAATGTATACTGGGCCATACCTTTAGAATTTATCCAAAATTACAAATGGCCATAGTTTTCATGATAGACACATTGAAGATCCTCAATGTTCTGTGCTTGAATTTGAGTCCACACACCACAACATCCCTGGCTAGCAGCACTTCGTTCAAACATGTCCAGGATCAACACAGGCAAAAGAAAAAGTGAAATTCTATCGTAAGTGAAATCTGTGGGTACCACTGGAAGAAAAAAGTGCTGATTTCTGCCTTTAAAATGAAAGTCTTTAGAAGTCAAGCACTGGCTACATGAAATATAAATGATAGCAAAACTCGTAGATAAATTTCACATCTGTAAAATGAATAACTGAGTCTGCCATTCTGCAGACTCCACATTCCAAGGGCTCACTCATTGAAGATCAGTTTAAGGACATGAAATAATATGGAGGTCACTTAAGTATTTCTGAGGGGAGACTTCAGTTTTTGTATGTTCTTTGGGCCCTCGTGAGGCATCTGGAAATTAAAATTTCAAAGAGAAAGCTATGAAAAATGTATGATAGTAGGCAGCAAAAATTACTTTTACTAAATGCAAATACATGTAATATTAGTTATGATGATCTTCCATAATAGAATCATATTTTAAAGATGCTGCAGTTTGGCTAGGTCAAAGCAAAATTCTTGCCAAATATAGAGTATCTATAGAACGTTGCTTTGTTTATGCAAGAGTGTGTGAAAATAGATACTGCCATTAAAAATAAAATCACGGAAACACAAAGCAAATATTTCAAGGCACATTTTTACTGCAATTTTTTGCTTTTGCAAATGAGGCGGGACATAGTTCACATTTACTCTTTCAGGAATGACTTAACTTTCATTACAACTTTCAGCAAATTGCAGGTGGCAATCCTAGAAGTTGCAATACTAGAAGAATAATGAGGAAACTATTTTCAAGAAAGGACATGGAACTCACTGAAGGTCGTAGGGTCAGCATGTGCAGTTCACAGGCCTGAAAATGAATGCTGTGTCCAATTACATTCATGTAGTTATCTTATTCTGTAAGGTGTGAGAGAATCGAAGTATGCAGATTATGTAAGATTCATAGTAAGTAGGGAAGACAGAAATTTTGAAGTACTAGAAAATTTTCTTCTCTGGAAATGCAAGATCCTAGATCACGCAGAGACTTGTCATTGTGCTTTATCCAAGGAGCTGACTCTTTTCTAGGGACTACACACTACTAGCACCCATGTGAGAAAGTCACAGGAGTATCATCCGGAATGTGAGGACAGAGTCAAGTTGGTGAAAAAACCAAGATAGGATGGAAGGCATTGAATATGTAACTGAACAGGCTGTTGAATTACACTGTGTAATATCCTATGGCTGGGAGACAGTGTGGCCCATCTTTCTGATTTATCCCACCCACAGGGCAAGAGAATTGAGATATGTATTCATAAAACCCCACCCACGTTGTCTGGCTGATCAAGACTATTTTTGTAGCCTCGCTACCTTGGCACTGCCAATAATAGCACAAAGTCCTATATACACACACGATGAGTTAACACTTACGTTCTCAGTCTCTAGGAAGACATAGATTTCTGTCCTGCATGCTGGCTCAATGTGGAAATGCCCAGACAAAGTTTGATTTTTTGGAAAGCCATGAAGCCAGGTCACAAGGTCTTGCCACTGGGATACATGAGGATATTTAATTCAACATGATTACCTTTAATCAGAAGGTTAGAAGGGAGGGCACGGATAGGGTTTTCTCCCACCTTTGTCATTTCTCTCCCAACAATTGTTCTGAAGTGAGGCAGGTAGGAGGAAACTGACCCTACAGTTTTCCAGGATCAATTGTTCATTCACTGGTTCACTATGGGCTGTCTCCCCATTTAAAAGTGAAAGTCCCCATTTAGACGCTTTTATCATAAATGACACCTCATGTAAGTAAAGGCAAAATCTAATGATGACTTAACATCCTTCAATGTCTCTCATCATCTCATGTTAGAAAATGTGAAATTGACCCTACTTCCTCTATCCCACAGACAATCACACATACAAGGCAACCAGAGGACAGTCTTCAGCAAATTTCCTCTAATCATCTGGCAACATTGTCCAGTAGCTGAACTAAGTGATGATGTCTCACTAGCATCTTAGTCCATTTAGACCTGGGACCAGAGCCAGCCACATGATTTGTGCAGCTCACTACAAAAGGAAAGTGCTTGTCTTCTTGCTGAAAATGCAAGAAAAAAATGTGGCATTGAAGGTGCTAAATATAGTCTTCTTCTTCTTCTGTGACGCCCTTCTCTCCCCTCCTCCCCCTTTAACTTGTCATTGTGTTTTTTATTTGCTATTTAGTGCCACTCAAGCAAGCAAAATACAAAATTTATACCGGGAGCATAGATTTCATTAATTCATCCTCTGTAAAATGCTACTTTTCAATGCAGATGTAGCATACGTAAGTCGTCTTCACTTGAACCTTGTGGTCCTTCATGAATACTGGAAATCATTGAAATAGCACAATATACAGCTAATAGCTTGTGTGTGTGTATGTGTGTGTGTGTGTGTGTGTGTGTGTGTGTGTGTGTGTGTGTGTGTGTATAAGAGAGAGAGAGAGAATTTTCCTAATAACAGAGATATGCATAGACTGACTACATATGTTTAATGTCACTGTCCAATATTCTACCAATCTTATCAGCTTACTGATGAGTAAGGAATTGAAGGATAGGCTCATTTCTTCCTCATTCTGTGCTGTCATTCTCAGCCCAAGAGAATCTCCTGGCTTCCTCTGTCTTTCTCATTCCTGACCCAATCCTCCCTTCTTTGCTCCTTCATTTCCCTTCCCGCTTCTAGTATTGATACACTATCCTATTGAACCAAACTCTAAAGGGGCTTCTCATGGATGTCAAAGTGGGAGTTCTATTGATCTAGGAGTTAAAATCCATACCATCGAAGAAACAGAATGGCAAAGCATGTCTTTAAAGGGCAAATATCTGAGATAATATTGGGTTAATATTGATCCATACCAGTTCTATTTTTTAATAGGTTTTATTTAACTAATTTTGGGAAATTTTCTCCAACTTTCAAATTTGATACTGAGCATGAAATCCATATATCATTTCAATTCTCAAGATGCTCTCAAAAATGTGTCTTGGCCAACATTGTTCCACACAAACATTCGCATGGAGGCCTTGATGAAAACTGGCTATAGCTTCAATATTTAGGGTCCCTGGGTCTAAGGTGAGCCTCAGGGTTGGACAGTTTTTCAGCTGGCAATCAGGTTATTCTGAAGTGGAAACTTCTAGTTTCTTTGGAAATTTGGTAATGTCAAATGATGTTTTGCTGAGACACACAGATGAAAGGATGTCTTGTTAAAGCAAACGTGAAAGAATGTTTTCCTGAAGCAGACATAGGTGGAAGGATGGTCTGATATAGCAAACACATGAAAGGACACTTGATTCGGGAGTATAAATATGACCCCACAGACAGTGGGAGTTCAGCACTGAGCATTGGTTTGGTTTGCTCTGCCTCGCTACTCTTCTTTGCTAGCAAGATGCATGTACTAGTTAGCCTTACATGGCATTGTTAAGCTCAACTTGTGGGAATGCAGCCATTGAAAAAACTCACCAAGAACTGCTTGTGAGGTTCCTCTGGCAGCTTCACTTTCAGCGGCCTAGCCTCAGGCCAGTTGGTGTTCATGCCTGGTATCTGTCTGCCTAGAGGACTGTAGTTGCAGGTTTATGTGTGGTGTCTGTCTGCCTAGAGGACTGTAGTTGCAGGTTTATGTGTGGTGTCTGTCTTCCTAGAGGACTGTAGTTGCAGGTTTATGTGTGGTGTCTGTCCTGACCTAGTGTGGTGTCTGTCTGCCTAGAGGACTGTAGTTGCAGGTTTATGTGTGGTGTCTGTCTGCCTAGAGGACTGTAGTTGCAGGTTTATGTGTGGTGTCTGTCTGCCTAGAGGACTGTAGTTGCAGGTTTATGTGTGGTGTCTGTCTGCCTAGAGGACTGTAGTTGCAGGTTTATGTGTGGTGTCTGTCTGCCTAGAGGACTGGTCTGCAGCTGCTGAGTTGTATTTGATGTTTGCTATGGGACTGAACTGTTGCCAAAGAAGATCAAGCTCGCCACCAAGGAACTATCACTGCACAGGTCCACCTCCCCTACATCCTAACAACTTTTCTCTTCTATTACTTCTGCTAGGTGGTGGGTGAGAGGACAGGTTGAGTCCGTATTAAAAGGAGGGTTGCAAAAATTGTATGCCTGAATTATTCTGTGGAAGTTGGAGATAGAAGACATAGAATCTCATGGCTCTCTTTGCTGCACAAACTGATTACACATCTGTGCCCTGGAGATTGCCTACAAGACTGCAAAAATAAATAAATAAATAAATAAATAAATAAATAAATAAATAAAAGAATCCTAATATTCCTTGAGCTTTGTGGGACTGAATATGAGTTATATCACCTATTTATCACTGTGCACTCTACAGCATTTACTTTCTGTGCTTAAGTTATGAGTCTGAAGTAACCACTGTCCATTGCAGAAAAGAAAAAAAAAAATGTTTCTCTGAAGAGAGCTAAGCACTCCACAAACTTCTGCATAAAACAAAATAACAACAACAGCAAGAACAAAAAGAAAGGAAACAAACTACTTAGAAAGCAGCTGCTCCTGAGGATGACCGCACACTCACTTGTATGTGAGCAGCGCTAACTGGACATAAAAGGTTATTAAAAAATAATTTAAAATCGGAATGTGGGAGAAGGACCTGGGAAACGCTAGACAGGTGAATAGGCTTGAAATACACTGCATGTGTATATGTAATTCTCAATTAGTACATTTAAAATATATTTAAAATAAATAAAAATAATTCCTACACACACACGCACGCACATGCACACACACACACACACACACACACAGCAGATTCATATTTTCTATCCTTCACATACCTATGAAGTGGGTCTGGTCAGCATTGTAAAGTACTGTTTGTAAAGCAAACTACGAAGCACTGTTACAAGCCATCCTTGAGAGTGTAAGCCAGAAGCCAGCCAAACAGCAGTGTAACTTCCTAATGACTTACTTCCTCCTGATCTGCAAAGCATTCTGTTTAGCCGTGCAAGTTTTATTTGACTTCTTGATCTCTGATTACTTCCTTCTGCTTCGTGACTGCCATAGTAGATAAAAAGTGATATGTGTTATGTTTATAATAATGCAAATATAAATAGCTCTAATTAAAACTCGATGAAAAATATGCAACATTGCAAATAAAATCAAAATAATTAAAATAATTCACATAGCTGTATTTTTATATTTCAGTATACCAAAATAAATTAGTTGATTGTAGAATGTTAATAATTAATTTGAAATGTTTATAGTAAGATACTGACCCAATAATATATCCTGTTTTCTTTCTAGATTTTAATATGTATATAACTTATATGTTGGCTAAGAATGAAAGTATTCTAAACTCTTATAATTAGATCTATTTCTACTACTTTATAGTCAAGAGAGATACATTTATTTAAGATAGAGAAATATCATTTGCATCACATTAGCATTTTACTTAGAGACAAAATAGCTGGACTTATTAGTATAAATGAACTTATTAATCTCTGAGTACCCAGATCTGAATTAATTGTGTGAGTTTCTCTCTCTCTCTCTCTCTCTCTCTCTCTCTCTCTCTCTCTCTCTCTCTCTGTGTGTGTGTGTGTGTGTGTGTGTGTGATCATCTGCATGTGGATGGATGTGCGTGTGAAAGTACTCATGCATGTGTGTTCGCATATGTGCATATAGACATGTGTATGTAAAGGCACAAAGCACTTGTGTGGGAGAGAGAGAATGTACACATTTGTGTGTGTGTGTGTGTGTGTGTGTGTGTGTGTGTGTGTGTGTGTGTGTGTGTGTGTAGAGGGTAAAAGTCAAGTGTCCTTCTCAGAAACCACTTAACCTTTTTCTACTTGGGAAATGACTTTTCAGTCCTGGAACTCACCAGACAGGCCAGGCTGGCTGAAAGAAGTTCAAGAGATTTATCTCTCAGCCTCCCCAGTGGTAGGATTACTAGCAGGGGTCAGCAGATGTGGCATTGTTTTATCCTGGATTGTGGGATGAGACTCTGGTCTTCTTGTTTGAAAAGCAAGCATTTTGGTGCTTCAGTTATCTCCCCAGTCCTGAAATGATTTCACATCAGCAAAAAGCTTCAAGAAAAACAAGACTATTTCATGCTTAGCTATCGTTCTAATTTGTTGACATTTGAGTTATCATTCCCAACCCATGCAATTTTGAATTTTATGATTTTCCTGAGCCGTGATCTTTTTTTATGTAGTTTTAATTTTGATATTTTTGGTAGTTTTAGTAACATATAAAAGAGTAACAATCACCAGATGCCTCGGACCACATTTATCTGAATGCTATAAAAATCGTACTTGAGCAGGAGCAGAAACAATGGCTTCCTCTAGAGCATGGATGACCACAAATTCTCTAGTAATAGGGTAGGGGAAAACCCTCATAGAAGCACAGGGAGGGGGGATGGGATAGGGGATTTATGGATAGGAAACTGGGAAAGGGGAGAACATTTGAAATGTAAATTTAAAATTTTTTTAAAAAGAAGTGATATAAAGAAGTATTTGTGGCACATCATGGGAGCGACAGACAGGATTAAGATATAAAGTTATGAACACAGTTCTCTGATATTCCATCAGTGGAAGGTACACGTGAAATAAAAATTTCTTCACAACTGATTCCTCGCTCTGTAGGGACAAAATGTGAGTTTTTGTTTGAGGCCCCCATCAAATTCCAGAGCACAGGAGAGGAAAGTGTGGTTAGAAAAGAACAAATGACCACATCTAGAAACCCTGAGTATCCCGAGCACACATTCCTCTATTTTAAATAGGTTTTAGGGCCATCCAGCTGGCTCAATATGTGAAAGGCATTGACAGATGTGCTTAGACCTGACCCGAGCTCAATCCCCAGGGACCGCACATAGAAGAAGATGACCAACAGATGCCCTCTGATCTCCAAACTGGCCAATGCCTGTCTGTAGCCACATGCACTACAGTGCACGCATGCACACACGTGGTCAATGCCTGTCTACACCGGCATGTGCTCTCGAACACACCTGCACACACACACACACAAACACATGCATATACATACATATACACATATGTGTAATAATAGAAAATTTAAGTGTAGAGAATCACGGATCCCCAGTAATGGGAATTTTTTCACTTTTAAATTTTTATTTATACAGACAGGAAAATTTTGTAGGCTTGCTTATTTTCAGATTCCAGAAACCTAAGGGTGTCTGGAGACATGGCTCAGTGGCTAAGAGTACATGCTGTTCATACAGCAGGTTTGACATTGGTTCTGGCCATTCATGTCAGGTGGCTTTCAATAGTCTGTAAATCCAGCATCTGGTGACCTGACCTTGTCTCTGGCATTTACTGGCACCCGGACATACATGATAGACACTCATCCACACACAGATATACATACATTTTAAAATTATGTATTAAAAACTAACCCAAGAGTAAGCTATAGGCCAGTTGTGGTACCATACCTTTAATCCCAACCCTCATTCAAGAAACAGGCATCAGAAGACACTCTTGTCAGTTGAAGAAGGGGGTATAGTGAGATCCAATCTAAGGAACACAGCAAATCAAGGCAGCAACAATGATAACAATGAAACCACTTAAATTAATACTGAATCTCAGGAGTGCTGAGGACTTGTCTGTTATACAGCAGTCTGGAACATTCGGGGGCCTGTCTGTCTCTTTTGCTTTGCCACTGTGTGTCTGTTTTATTTTAGTTATGTTGTTTCACCTCTCTGGACCCAAGTTTGTTTATTCCCAAAAGAAACTGGATTATAGGATCCCCAAATGCCTTGGTTCATTGGCTTTGTTTTTGGAAGACCAGTAATGAACAGAAAAGAGTGATTTAGACTCCAGATTTCCCCTTCAACCAGTTTTGAAATTATTACCCTAGGCTTACAGGTCTCAAGTTATTTTCCACAACTCAGTGAATTAAAAAAGAAAATACAAGAAAAAAATTGGGAAAAGGAAAATGATTTAAGCAAAGCAATAAAATTACTCTTTAACGGTGATCCTCCAGGCTTTGTGGGTTTTTTGTAGAATTTATAACTGGCTGTGTATTTTATTTCTTTATCACATACTTAACTCCTTCTTTAACAGAAGTTACTTTCTACCTTTCAAAGCACTGCATTTAACCTGACATTTTCCCAACACAGAAATGATCACATCAACTGGACTAAACTTATTTTTTTAAGCTGAAAAAGAAACAGTAAGTCTTTCTTGTCTAAAATCTTGGAAACATCTGATATAAATTATTCAGCCCTATTAGTATAAATTTTACTCTGAATATACACATGAACAATGAAGATTGGTAGAAATGAAATAACCCCATTATCTCTTGTAGTAATATTTAAGTGTTCCAAGACACCATGAAGAGTGTCTGGATACCAGAGTGTTCTCTTAGGTCGTACCTTCTTAAAGGAAGGAAATTTGATTTTGAGGCACAGTTTAACTAAAATATATTGAGAAAGTCAAAGAACACCCTTCAAAGGGAGATTGGAGCAGACTGTCTTCAAATGGACAGAGCAGCAAAATGATCTCCATGTAGAGGGTTTAAAGAACTTCTACTTGACATGTATGAAGCAGGTTACATATTTGTGGGTAAGGGTCACCCTATTCCCCTTCCATATTATATTGGACCAGATCTCCCTTGCAAGGTCTTTCTTCCCATGTAGAAAACCCATGCTATGCTAGAGAATGCTGGTAAAATCTGTAAAGAGACCAAAGCCTATTGAGGATGGAGTGCCTAAGTTAAGACACAGGTATGTGTCTAATTCTAATTCTAATATAGCAGACAATTTACAATTAACCACACTGGGGGTGTTCAAAGTCACTGCTAGGGAGTGGTTTGCCTTGTTTATTACTGATGGAACCCCTCCTGGACACTATTAAGGTCTCATTATGGATCCTTTGGGCCTGTGACATGGCTTTGTGATACCCTCTCAGACAATTCAATCAAGAACAATGCATGGACTTTGTTTAAAGACCCACACTTCCCAGCAATATCACTCATACCAACATTTACTAATCAAAGTCATAGATAGAACTCATCAATGCTATTTAATTATATAAAAGTAAAACATTTAGGAAGGGAGGAGGTAATATATGTGTGGGCTAGCAAGATGGGTCAGTGGGTAAAAGTGCTTGCTACCAAGCCAAGGAACGTGAGTTCCATTCCTGGTTTATATTTCTGAGGTCTCCATGGCAGAAGCTAAGTTTCAATAGGTGGTCTTCTGGCCTACATACACATGCTGTGGGGTGTGTGTGGGTGTGTGTGTGGGTGTGTGCACAAACATATAATATATGAAAAATAAATGAATATATAAAATTAAAAATAAAATAAATAAACAAAGCCTGCATTTGTATGGATGATAGGTCTTAAGGTCCCAACATAAGCAATGGAACTTTATCCAATTTTCTATCATAATAATATGCATGCATCTAATAAATGACTAACAAAATAATAATAAAACTATATAAATCTGAATGAACTCACATGAATATTATTTTAGAATTCATCTAAATAGGTAATTATTCTTAATAGAAGAATTTCTTTGTCAGGGGACATATTCATATTATGTGGGCTGAGGGATTTGCCCTCACAAAAGTTCATTACAATGGAGAACACCAGCTTCCTACTCTCACCATGAGTCTGGCAGAGTGCAGTGTGGGACATCTGACCACATTTAGTAACACAGGTCACACTGAGCAGCATGGACATCCATTTGGAATGCTTGTATTTAATTAGAGACAGGTACAAAGGGGATACCCAATTAAAACCTTCCTAAATTGTTAAAACAAGGAGATAACAATTTTCATTGCTCTTTAATAAAAACATAGAATGCATGCTTTTGCAATCTCCAAAAAATGAAATTCTATAGACTTTGTGTTGAATTTTTAAAATAGAAATTATATTGCGTGGGGAGGGACTACTAGATTTTGTAACAACTTTCTTTTAAAGTAACAAAAAAATTACTCAAAATGTCTTAATTTTGTTGCCTCTTTCCTCATTGAAACCCTGCAGAAAAGAAGAATGCTGAAGTATGGCCCCAGTTAGTGGTGTTGCATTCTTATTGTATTCTTTCCATTTTAATTTATATTATATATTATATTTATGATATACTTTGTTATACTTAAAATAATAGTAGATATGCTAAGCATTGTAGATATTGTTATTACTGTTGGCAATTGTTTCTGCATTGGGTTTTCTGGAACAAGTTCGCACCAGGTAACTCAGACTGGACTGGAGCTTAGTAAGTAGCTCGAGCTGACATTGAACTTTGATCCTTTCATTTCAGCTTCTAGATGTCTGGGGTTACAGGAGAATGCATCCATTACAGCCCTTCATAAATTTTTAATGACAGCCAAGGGGTTTTCCTAGACCTCATAAGAATTTGTTCATATAAATGTGAGCAAATGGCAATAGTGTATTTTATATTTTAAAGGAGAACTATACTATGCACGCATATAAACACATATGTATGTATGTGTATATATGTATATGTGTGTGTAGTGTGCATGCATGGGTGTGTGAAAAATATTATTTCCAGGTAACATATAATTTCCTCAAAAACAATTTTATAGTCAGCTAATTATTGCTCATGAGTTAAAATAAGTCCATGCATGGAAGAATGCTGAACACAACCCTTGTATAACTGTATCACTTTGGGTTTTACCTTCCTTTTGTGTGATACCGACTTATTATTTGTGAGTACCCTAACACATTGTTTGCAACCTTGACAAGAAATTTGTAGCTTCCCTGACCTTTACATTCCTACCATGCCAGTCCCAGAATCAACTTCACACCATTAAAATTAATCAGTTTCTATTCAGAAAGCAATGTGACTTTGGTACCATCAGGGCAAGCAGAAAATTTAAAAAAAAAATGTTGTTTATTAGCCTTATTACACAGGGCAGTTAGCATACAAAAGGGTAGCCTTGAACTTCATTTATTCATCAGGGTTGGTCTGAGGATTATAAGAATTTAGTGGCTTTGGTGAGTATTTAGACTTTGAGGTTTTAAACAGTCTGACAGCCTGAAAAAAAAAATGGAGTACAGTCATCTTGACAAATCAGCAGAATCACTTATCAAATAAAAGGTGCTACATCATGACTGTTTTCATGAGGACTGGAGGTTGGGAGTGACAACTGTGGTTTGGAGATGAGAGATTAACATTGCAGAGATCAGACAGAATCCCTTTGTAGATGCTGCAATGACAGAAAATTTCTCCTCGATTTCCTCCCTCTGTGTGTATAAGCGTCTCAGCTTGTTGGCAGCAGGTGTATTAGGACAGGGTTGCTGATCCTACCTGATTATTTCCCGGGCTCTCTAGATATTTACACTTAGCTTCCAGCTGTCACTTTCTGAAGCAGCTTACCCAGATGCCTTAGCCAGCGGGCAGTGGATACTGCCCAGCCTTCTCCACTAAAGCCAATCAGCGGTTCCATTCCAACCAAGAAGAACCAAGGATAGGTTTCCACCAGGTATTTCCCATCTCCACAGTTTTTAAAACGTGTCCGGTTTTGTTTCCCATGTGACTGTCTTGGCAAAAAAAATAATAATTTTAAAAATAAAGTGAATATTAAAATATTTATGAAATAAAATAACAATTTAAATATTTATGTCTTAATTATTGCTTTTGCCTAAAAATACGCATTACCCACCCTTGCTGCCACAAACTATCTCCTGGTTGCCACAGGGATGGACTCACTCAGTTTATGTTTCATAAGGAAATTGTTGTGTGTGTGTGTGTGTGTTTTGGCATACATTAAAATCACAGCATATAATACTCCGTGTGACCAAGTTCTTTCAGTCCAGGCATTTCCAAAACAGCAGTGAGTAAATAATTTCAAACCAAAAGTAGAACGAGAAGGATGAATCAGCTCTTTACATTCTTGAACAATTACATTAAGAACTCGATTTTTACCCCATCCGGACTCCCGTCTCTCCCTTTTGATGCTCACCGTTCCACCTCGAGAACAAATTTTAAGCATCAGTATAATTCAAAATAGAGAAGCAATGCGTCATCTCTTAAATCTCTGCCTGACTCACGCTTTTTCCTAAGGAGAGTTGGGCCAGCATAGGAGTGTTTTGCTAACTAAAACCTACAATGCATTTTATTATTTTTTAATTGGGTATTTTATGTATTTACATTTCAATTGTTATCCCCTTTCCTGGTTCCCCTCTCTCCCATACCCCCTCCTTCTGCTTCTATGAAGCACTTTCACCTCACTGCCCTGGCATTCCCCTACACTGGGGAAAGAGCCTTCACAGGACCAAGAGCTTCTCCACCTATTGATGCTGTACCATGACATCCTCTGCTTCATATGCGGCTGGAGCCATGAGTCACTCCATGTGTACTCAGATTGGTCGTTTAGTCCCCAGGAGCTCAGCAGGGGGTAGAGGGGGCTCTGGTTGGTTGATATAGTTGTTCTTTCTATGGGGTTGCAAACCCATTCAACTCCTTCACTCCTTTCTCTAACTCCTCCATTGGGGTCCCCATGCTCAGTCCGATGGTTAACTGCAAGCATCCTCATCTGGATCAGTAAGGCTCTGGCTCTGGCAGAGCCTCTCAGAAGACATCCATATTGGGCTCCAGTCAGCAAGCACTTCTTGACATCAGCAATAGTGACTGGGTTTGGTGGCTGCACGTGGGATATATGGATATGGCCATCCAGAGACTGTCCCACCAGGGGATACATCCCATATCCAATGTATTTTAAAACATATCGTTTTGTTGATTTGTTGCTGGTGTGTGTGTGTGTTCTTTTCATTGAAGATGTGTTCATGTAGTTGCACATGTGTATGGACCCTTGAGGAGAATATCTAGTGTCTTTCTTCAATTGCTTCCCATTTCTAATTTTTTGAGATCATACCGTGCACTGATTCTGAAGTTACATGATCATTCTAGGCTGCCTGGACAACGTCTAATCTGGAGGAAAACGGAAAACTTAGTTACAGAGGGACACAGTGGCAAGTTGTAGCAAGTAATTTGATTCTAATCCATGGCTATATAATCTCATATTAACCTACACAGCATTTATGGTTTTATGTTTTAGTTTATACATGTCTACTCAGGCTTTCCTGAAGCAAGAAAAGCACAGCTCCCCTCTCTCTAAGATGCCTGTTGTCTCTCCCCATTTTTCTTTATTTCCTGGCTGATCCATGATGGTAACTTTCTCTACATGTTCAAAAAGAGTTGATAACATATTATTTACCTGTCCTTTTTCTGAGTTAATGCTATTCCATGCTTCTATATATTAAAAGTGTCCATGAATGCAGTCAACCTTTGCCTATGTTATATGCTCTCTCTGTTTATAAATTTACCCAGTTTCCTGACTCTGCTTTCTCCCAGACTGCATGTTTCTATGGACTGTGGCTGGTTATTAGAAGTCCTTTGATGTTGATACACACTATTATCGGCATCTACTTCCTTAATAGTCACATGCATCTTGATTTCTCCATCTCACATTTATAGTATGTGTCCTAATGCCATAACTCCAGTTGTAAGACAATTTTTCCCTCTCATGTACCATAAGCATTTTGGACTCAAGATGCCTATATCAAATTTTCATCTTCCTCCTAAGGTTAGTCATTTAACATTGACATTCTATTGTGTTATTTAGCATTCTAGTATTCTCTTGCTATCAAGAGACACCACAACCAAGGCAACTCATAAATGAAAGCATTTAACTGGAGCTGGCTTAGAGTTTCAAGGTTTAGCCCGTTTTCAAAATGGTGGAAAGTGTGGAGCACACAGGCAGACGTGGTACCATAGAAGATGCTGAGAGTTCTACATCAGGCTACTGAAACCTCAAAGCCCACACCTAGTGACACACTTTCCCTAACAAGGCCGTACCTACCCCAAGAAAGCAAACCCTCCTAAACCCCTCTCCCCAGACAGCACCGTTCCTTGATGACAGTGTCCAAAGATATCACCCTTTGGAGTTTCTTTCTCATTCTGTCCACCATCCTTCCTGACTTAGCCTGTCTCCGCATGCCTCATTGTCTAAGATAAACTATTGAAAACATTCTGAAATTGTTTTTCTCCCTTAGACCTAAGATGCCATCCATTATAAAACCTTGACAATGTTAACATTAATGCCTTACTCTATGATGTTTCCCCTGTCTCTTATCTAATAGTTATGAGCCTGCATCATTTGTCTAGAAGGCCACATTGTCATTGCTTAATCTATCCCAGAAACCACCCTCACATAATGAGTGGACTAACATATTTGAACACATCTCCACTGAATAATTATCCCTTTTTAAAAAATCCGTATTATTTTACAGTCTAAAAGGCTCAAGATGTTTGGCTTGATCTTGTGTGGTCCAGGACTTTCCGGCTCCTTCAGCCTCTTTCTCAGTGACCCACTTGTCCTAACACTTATAAAGCCACTCACTGTTAGTCATGGTTTGCCTAGCATTGTAGGGAAATCTGAATAAATTTACTGAGTATGTTAGCAACTTATAGTTTTCCATACACTATAGTGTTAGTTAAATAATTAATTAATGAAAATATAGACTTCTTATTCTACATTGGTGGTGGTATGAAGTATATCCACCTGCTTAGTCTTCCTTCCTCAAAGCAGCAAACACAAACAACAGGTTAAGTTGTACATTCCTAGAAAACTCACATTTGGATGAAAGATCTGATGCTGTCTTCATTCTTTGGAGCCCCCATGTTCATCCCCTTCTAACAGGCATTTCTCTTGGGCCCCTCTCTGGGCCTTATCAAGATGCATAGGGGGATTCTTTTCTCCAACATCTTGTCTCATAGTTCCTTGTGGGAATACTGTTTCCTTTTTATTCAAGATTTGTGTACATTTTCTTATGTTGTTGATTATAGCCATCTTTAACTTCATTTAACTTTTTTCACTCTTTTTTAAATTAACTATTTTATTTATTTACATTCCAGCCATTGCCCCTGCCTTATGGTCCCCCCTCCCACAGTACCCCATCCTACTCCCACTCCCCCTTGCCTTTAAGAGCATGCTCCCCCTCTCCCTCCAGCCATCCTCCCTTCGTAGGGCCTCAAGTCTCTTAAGGATTAGGCACATCTTCTCCCACTGAGGCCAGACCAGGCAGTCCTCTGCTATGTATGTGCCAGGGTCCTCAGACCACCATGCATATGCTGCCCCATTGGTGGTTCAGTCTCCGGGAACTCCCTGGGGTCTGGGTTAGTTGAGACTGCTGGTCTTCCTATGTGTTGGCTCTCTCCTTCGGCTTCTTTAATCTTTCCCCTAATTCAACCAGAGGAGTCCCTGACTTCAGTCCAATGGTTGGGTGTATTTGTGTCTGTCTCAGTCAGTCACTGGTAGGGTCTCTTAAAGGACAGCCATGCCCCGTTCCTGTCTGTAGGCACATCATAGTATCTGTGATAGTTCATCCCAGTGGGGATAGTTCCCTCTCCCCACTGTTGGGCATTTTGGCTAAAGTCACCCTATTGAGTCCTGAGAGTTTCTCACATCTTAGGTCTCTGGAACTTTCTAGAGGGTCCCTCCCCTCCCACTCCCAGAAGCTGCACATTCCCATTAATTCTCCAGGCCCTCTGAGGCTTCACTCCTATACACTGCTTCCCCAATACCTGATCCTGTTCCCATTCCCCTTCCCTTCTACCTTCCTCCTTCTAGTGATTATTTTATTCCTTTTCTTTTTTTTTTTTTTTCTACCAGGGCCTCCTTCTAGTGATTATTTTATTCCTTTTCTAATGGGGATTGAAGCATCTTCACTTGGACCTCCCTTCTTGTCAAACTTCTTATAATCTGTGAGTTATATCATGGGTACTCTGTATTTTTTGGCTAATATCCACTTATCAGTGAGTACCTACCATTTACAGTGAGCACATTTCATTTTGAGTCTGGGTTACCTCACTAAGGATGATATTTTCTAGTTCCACCCATTTGCCTGCAAAATTCATGATGTCCTCAATTTTAATAACTAAATACTATTCCATTGTGTAAATGAACCACATTTTATATATCCATTCTTTGGTTGATGGACATCTGGGTTGTTTCCAGCTTCTGGCTTTTACAAATAAGGCTACTATGAACATGGTAGAACAAGTGTCCTTGTAGTATGGTGACACATCTTTTGGGTTTATGCCCACGAGTTGTATACCTGGGTCGTCAGGAAGAATTATTTCCAATTTTCTGAGGAACTGACAGATTGATTTGCAGGATGGTTGTACCAATTTGCAATCCTACCAGCAATGGAGAAGTGTTCCTCTTTCTCCATATTCCTCCCAGCATCTCTTGTCACCTGAGTTTTTTTTTTAATCTTAGCCATTCTGACTGGTGTAGGGGGAATCTCTGGATAATTTTGATTTGCATTTCCCTGATGACTAAGGATGTGGAGTATTTCTTTAAGTGCTTCTTGGACATTCAAGATTCCTCTGTTTTAACTTTTCTGTATAGCTCTGTATCCCGTTTTTAAACTGAAATGTTTGGTAATTTGGATGTTAACTTCTTGTGTTCTTTATATATTTTGGATATTAGCCCTCTATCAGATATAGGGAAGATTTTTTTTTCCAAATCTCTAGGTTGCCAATTTGTAATTTTTTAGTATATTTTCATCCCAAGTCTATTGCTAGAAACAGAAAATGAATTCATTTAATATGAAATTTAAAAAGGAATTAGGAAATTTTGCTATAGCACCTGTTCTCTTCATGAAACATCGTTGTTTATATTTCAGAATGTAAGGCAGAAAGAAAGTATAGAACATAACTTGCGGGGGCTATGGCAGGTGAATAGCACAGCATGCTGTATTTTTAACATTCCCAAGCCAATACCAATACCAGTCTCAAAATAAAGTGGAAGTTAGTTGAAGAGACTGGTTCCTTGCAGGCATGCAAAATGGAGGCTTTGTAACTTATCCATAGACTTTTGTTTCCTGGATGCAAACAAGGTCACATACTTTATTCCATAACATATATCCAGCTTAGTGCACTGTTTTGCTTCAAGTAGTAAAGCACTCAGATCCACCAGCCATTATTTGAAACCTCCGAAATCTGAAGCAAAATTAAGATAATTTCCTCCTATAAGTAAATCGTGTCAGTCAAGGAAAACCATGAGTGCATGCACGTGCGTGTCACATCTATTTCAACTCCAAACTAATGAAGTATTAAACTATATTCAGAAAATAATTTACTCACAGTGATATCCAAAAATTATATTGAGTCAATGTATGACTATTTTTCCCTTTTTATTTTTTGCATCATTGAAACATAGCCCATGTGAGTAAGCCAACTCGTGACACCTTTAATGATACTGTCCTCTGCTTGCAAACAGGAACCTAGCATAACTGTGCCCTGAGAGGCTTCATCCAGCCGCAGATGGAAACAGATACAGAGTCTCACAGCCAAACATCACACAGAGCCCAGGGAGTGAGAAATAAAAGTGAGTAAGCCAGAGGAGTCAAGACACCACAAGAAGACCAACAGAGTCAACCGAGCTTAAACCATGGGGACCTACAGAGATAGGACAAACAATCAGGGTGCATGCAAGAGCTGAGCCTAGACCCACTATACATTTGTAGCACTGTGCTGCTTGGATTTCATGTGGGTCACTTAACAAGTGGAGCAGGGGCTGTGTCATTCTGTCACTTGACTTTGGATTCCCTTGACCCTACCTGGACTGCCTGATTGAGCCTCAGTGAGAGAGGATGTGCCTAGTCCTGGTGAACCTAGATGTCCCGGGATTGGGTGCTACCCAAGAGGGGCTCCTCTTCTCTGAGAAGGGGAGAGAGCAGTGAGGGTGAGGAAATTGTAAGGGTGAGACGGGAAAGAGAAGAGGAAGAGGGGCTGTGATAGAGATATAAAGTGAATAAAAATAAATAAAATATTAAAAAAGAAACATTAAATATTTAGAATAAACAAACATTATACATATTTGGCGCTTCAGATAAAGCAATTTTCATAACTCTTAAAGTCATTGCTCAGTAACAAAAGTATAGAAAATGTGACAACATAGAATTATTAAGATTTCTGATTCACTTCATTGGATTTGCCATACTCTCTGAAGTCAGATACCTTAACTGCGTTATTTAAACAAAGACATTTTCAACATTACACTGAAATCTATATGCTTGTTATTCGAATATTTTAAGATAGTAGGTTTACTGAATTATACTTTAAGTTTACATCATACATAGATTTGAAGGATTTGGAGTATACGTGAATAATCTTTCTAGAGATGGTTCTAGTAGTAGGCAGAATATTTATGCCCCTAAGAGAAGCGTTTGATATTCAGTTTTGCTGATGAAAATTCTGGTTTCTTGCTTAGCAGTTCCAAAAGTGACATAGATGACTCAAATGATGTTTCTTCCTCGGCCAGTATGTTTTTTATCAACTGTTAGATTTCTCAACAATCCACGATCATCTTTAGTTTCCCGGTAGAATATGCAAGCTCAGAAGAATGCATGTTTTATTAGATTAAAGAGCAGAATCCCGAAAACAACACTTTTCAAAGTGACGAAAGAAATTGCCACACTACATATTAGAACACAATGCATAGCAAACACACTAAAAGGAGAAAGATGCTATTGCCAAATGAAGCTACTTAGAATGAAGCAATTGCTCCTTCAGGGCAGAAAATAACATGTTTCATCAGGAAGGCAAGAAAATTAGAGACAGTCAAAGGAAAAAAAATAAAGAACTGGAATTAAAAGGCTTCTATGATTAGTAGGAGAAAGGGAAATGGAGACATTTCATGAGAAATTAACCCAGAGACTTTAAGGTTGTTTCTCATACTGAAACTCAGTCGTGTTAAATAGCCTTCATTACTAAAAAGATATGGTGGTTTTCCTCGTAGCTGAAGGGGAAAGTTCAATTACTGGACCAATGGAATAATGTATTTTAGATCATTTCAGTGTAAAGATTGAGTTGTACTGAAGGGGTTTGTCATACTCAGGATGAAAGTCATGCAAATGAAATTCACGTGAAGGGACATTAACTTTACTATTGTCTCATTTGCCATAAAAGCCTTCTAAGTACCAAGATTTGGGACAGCCTGTAACTTATTATGATTCAAGTAAAGAAAGGAGGAGCATCCTCATGGATTTAAAGGCAAGTTGTTTCCTTTAGTTTATGGTCTAGGAAAATTAAGAAAAAAATACTTTCAGTTCCCTCGTGTTTTTTTTTTTTAAGGTTAATTAGATACCACCAATTGGCTGTTCTAACTCATTTGTTTTCTAGATCCCACTATCCAATATCTTTTAATGAGTTTCTTTATGTCAACCCCATTTTCCCAGTCATTAACCATCCATGTGCTAATCAAACAATTATCTTGTCATTCACTTTAGAAGGTATTCTACAATGCCCAGAGAAGCCTTCCAAATGAAAGGAAATAAGATAATATTCAGAACACAACATTATTTATTGAAGGCTTCACAAATAATTCGGGTCTATAAATAAAACTGGTGTGGGAAATGGTAATCTTTATAACAAAAGGGGTGTTTAAGAATTATTGATGCTTATTAAGAGCTGAGATATGCAGTTCTCAGAGCTTTTGGCGAGTCTGGTGAAGTGAATTGTAATTTCAAGAGAAGCATTTCTACAACTGCCGATATAATCCTTTAGGATCTGATTAGCTAATAAACATGTTTATTAATATGTGAGATCATCACTCAAGACCTTGTAAGCATAAGCCTGACAGGTTATGCTCAAAGCATTTTCTCTTTATAAGGTCCCAGGCATGACTCATACCCTGAAGCTGGAGAGTAAGAACTGAGTATGTGAATTCCCAAAACCATAAGAAATTTTTCTGAAAAGGGAAGGGGAATACACTTTGTTCAGTCTGTATATGGTACATGTATGTATTTTTCAGGGCTGACCATATGGTACTGAAAAACCAACCAGTTGGTGTGTTCTTTTCTGGGAAAAATATTGCTCCTGCTCCCAAGAATTCCTTAGTTGCTTATTGTGTGTGTGTGTGTGTGTGTGTGTGTGTGTGTGTATTTGTGTGTGTGTGTGCGTGTGTATGTAGTTTATGTGTATGTGTGTGTGTGCGTGTGTGCGTGTGTGTGTATTTGTGTGTGTGTGTGTGTGTGTGTGTGTGTGTCTTATGTGTCTGTGTGTGTGTGCCTGTGTGTGTGTTGTGTGTGTGTGGTGTGTGTGCTGTGTGTGTTATGTGTGTGTGTGTGTGTGTGTTTTTGGGGTTGGGTGTTTGTGTGTGTTGTGTGTGTGTGTTTGTGTGTGTGTGTGTGTGCCTATGTGTGTATTTATGTGTGTGTGTGTGTGCCTGTGTGTGTGTGTTGTGTGTGTGTGTGTGTGTGTTTTGTGTGTGTGCATGTGTGTGTGTTTATGTGTGTGTGTGTGTGTGTGTGTCTGTGTGTGTGTGTGTGTGTGTGTGTGTGTGTGTGTGTGAGAGAGAGAGAGAGAGAGAGAGAGAGAGGCTCATGCTCTTTGTTCTGTCCACCTTAGCATGGCTACTGTTGCCCTGGTTCTGATCACATCTGGGATGTCAAGCTGGTGATATTTTATGGATGTAGCTTCTGACATTACTAAAAGACATAGTCTCATGGCAAACTCCTCTGCTCTTACTGTATTTCCTCCTCTCTTCAGCAATGATTTCTGAATCTTAGGGTATAAGAATTGTTTCGTAGAGGTAAACATTTTGTCTGGGCTCTACAACTCTGCATTTTGATTCACTGTGATTTTCTGTAATGGTTTCAGTCTGTTCCAAAGAGAATATTCCTTGATGAGGGGTGAAGGTTATGTATTTGTGCGTGTACATATATATGCATATATATACAAGCATACATATATATATAATACATATACATAATAATGTGAATATATATAGTACATATAAATGTATATATATAATGTACATATAAAGGAACCATGAATTTGAGAGACATAGGTAAATGGGAGGGTTGAGAGACAGAAAGGGTACAGGAAAAATAGAGGAAACAGTCTTTTAAAAAATATTATTGCCATCAAAGACATTTTCTATATTGGAGAAATATTGTTAACTTTCTCAGTAAGTAAAAAAAAAATTGTATTTCACTAATAAATGGGGGAAGAAAATCCCATTGTATTAGAAATATCTAGTCATAGCTTCCTCTATACAGATTATGTCAAACCACTCTGTGTATCTCATGTGCACATCTATTTTTAAACATGTTTTCTCCTGTTAAAAGTCCCACAAACCCGAGTGTAACAAATGACACTGCACTTTTGCACAGTGCTTACCAATTTTGGAAGACAGCAGTATGTTAGCACTTTGCTTTAAGGACGCCTAGCTTCTGTGGTTTCTTATCTTTTCTGAAGATTCCTTCAAAATGTCTTTCCCTCTTAATTTTCCTCTTTTTCTCCTGTCTTGACACATGTATTTTTTTCTCCTTTCCAAATGTGACCTCCAAATGTAACTCAGTCTGTGTTTCTATGACTATTGAGGTAGTGGGTGTCTTAGGATTTTACTGTTGTGAACAAACACCAGGACCAAGGCAACTCTTATAAAGGACAACATTTAATTGGGTCTGGCTTATTGGTTCAGAGGTTCAATCCATTATCATCAAGGCAGGAGCATGGCAATGTTCAAACAGGCATGGTACAGGAGGATCTCAGAGTTCTACATCTTCATCTGAAGGCCACTTAGAGAAAACCAACCAGAGCTTCCAAGGACTAAGCCACTAACCAAAGACTGACCCTGGGCTCCAACCTCACAGGTAGCAATGAATAGCCTAGTAGGAGCACCAGTGGAGGGGGAAGCCTTGGTCTTGCCAAGACTGTACCCCCAGTGAATGTTATTGTTGGGGAGAGGGTAGTAATGGGGGAGGATGGGGAGGGGAACCCATAAAGAAGGGGAGGGGGAGGGTTAGGGGAGGGTTAGGGGGATGTTGCCCCGGAAACCAGGAAAGGGAATGGAAATAAGAAATACCCAAGTTAATAAAGATGAAAAAAAAAGAAAAGAAAAGAAAGAAAAGAAAAGAAAAGAGCTTTCCAGGAAGCAAGGACAAGTGTCTTAAAGCCATGCCCACAATGACACACTTCCTCCAATAAGGCCATGCCTACTTCAACAAGTCCACACACCTCGTGATAACGCACCTCCCTGGGCCAAGCATATTCAAACCACTATTATCAGTATTATTTGTATCCTAGTACCCATCTCCACATTCACATTTGCTACAAACATCTCAAACTCACTATTTTCAAAAAACTCATAATTGTATTATTCTTACCACATTACTTTTTAGATCTCTGGGCCCATGAAAGAAACATTCATTTATTAAACTTTCACAAACACTTCCATTCCTATAGTGATACAAAAATAATAATGGAAAGAATAAATAAATACATAATAATAATAAGGGGATGAAACAATGGCTTAGCAGTTAAGAACACTGATTGCTCTTTCAGAGGTTCTGAGTTCAATTCCCAGCAACTACATGGTGCCTTACAACCATCTGTAATGGGATCCAGTGCCCTCTTCTGGTGTGTCTGAAGAAAGCAACAGTGTACTCACATATGTACATATAATAAATAAAATAAAATAAATAAACCATAAATTAAACTTTATGCATATTTTTCTTTACACCTTAGTTTATCCAGCCAGTATCTGTTTTTTCCTCCCATGGATTTAAAACAACTCCCCACATGACTTGTTCTGGGTGAGAAGAGTCCTGTGAACCCACTGTTTGGTTAGCAGAGACAGAGATTACTAAAGGGGACCAAAGCTTTCTGTTCTACACAGCACTGGAAAATATAATCAAGAGAGACGGGGCTTTCTGTGGTCTATCCTTCTCCCTGGATCACTGCTTGACAAGATGACTCATAGAAGCTACTTGAACAGGAAAGGTTGACTTTGCCTCAATAGCAGGTAAGTGGGTCTCAATCCGTATGGGTGACGGAATATAGCATAAGTGGTAGTAAATCAGGATCAACAGCAGGCATGACCTCGAAGGGTTGCTCCCAGTAACCTACGTCTATCTCCTGGGGCCCCAGAGCCTTAACACTAACACCCCATGTTTGGAACTGAAAGTCCAGTTGCATATGTAGCAGAGGATGGCCTTGTTGGGCACCAATGGGAAGAGAAACTCTTGGTCCTGCTAAGATTGGACCCCCCCCCGGGGTGTAGGGGAATGTCAGGGCAGGGAGGAGGGAAGGGGTGGGTGGTGGGGAGGTAATACCCTCATAGAAGAAGGAGGAGGAGGAATGCGATTGGGGGTTTGTGGACAGGAAACCAAGAAAGGGGATTACATTTGAAATGTAAATAAAAAATATCCAATTAAAAAAAAAGACGAACCTGTAGTTGATATTTCAAACACAACACTCATTAATGTTTGAAGTCCAGACTATTTCTATTTGGGGTCTATTGTCCTAATCAACTACTCCCTTAGGGACATCAGCTCTTGTGTTCAGTTTAGCAGAGCTCCTGGTGCAGACTCTGCCTTATTTCTAAGTTCATTCCACCCACCCCTCACTGTGCTGACTCCAAATCACATGCTCTCATTCATTTTTTTTTTAAAAAGAAATTGGTATAAGCATTTCTATGGATCTTTGCATTATTCTCAGTCCTTACTGGCATCAATATTTTATACATTTTAATCATAAATAGATATTATAACAACTTGCAGTGGGACTGGGCTGTTATTTAATTTGCATTTCTATACAGACTAATTTTCTTTTACCCTTGTGTATATCTGTGTTTCCTTTAAGCTTATCCTGTCTGCAATTTCCGTTCTGAGTAACATTGTATACATTATTCTAAATAATTAATATACAAAGTTTCAACCATTGTTGTTGACTGATTATTTTGTAGTGAAAATTCGAGTGTCTTTTTTAATATAAGACATTCAGTTGAATGACTTTTTAATACTTTTGTTAATATTTGTTGCTTTGTGCTTTTATGGTAAACAATAATTTCTAGAATTAAATTTGTAACTTGAAATATGAAGAATTCCCTCTATTTAATAATTGCTAAATTTGGATATATAATCCAGAAACTTTAAAAGGTCATACTATTTAATAAAAAAGCTGGTAGATAAAATTATACTTATTAATATACAAGTTAAACATGTTTGTCTTTCACTGGCTCTATATAGAGAGTTCTAAGTATATATTGATTTATATACATAAATATGTGAGTGCATGTATATATGTGTATGTGTGTATGTGTCAATTATATTTTTTATTAATCCCCTTTGATCAAAATATTTTTCTTTCACCTTCTTTAAAAAAATAACAATAGATGATCCTATCTCCCAGCAGACATTTTGGTCCTCTTTTTCTTACTACAGTTGCATCCCTTCTTCCATGATGTTCCATGAACTTACTGGGGAGAGGTCGTGTTGTAGATGCTCATTTTAGGATGGACAGCTTTTCTCTACATTTTGACCATTGTGGATCTCGGTAACGGTCTTTACACTAAAGAAGAACTTCTTTGACAAGTACTGAGAGATACCACTCATCTGTTCATGAGTAGTACAGGTATACGGATAAGAGCTTGAAGGGGCTTGAGACCCCATATGAACAACAATGCCAACCAACCAGAGCTTCCAGGACTAAGCCACTACCCAAAGACTATACATGGACTGACCCTGGGCTCCAACCTCATAGGTAGCAATGAATATCCTAGTAAGAGCACCAGTGGAAAGGGAAGCCCTTGGTCCTGCCAGGACTGAACCCCCAGTGAACGTGATTGTTGGGGGAGGGCGGTAATGGGGGGAGGATGGGGAGGGGAATACCCATATAGAAGGGGAGGGGAAGGGGTTAGGGGGATGTTGGCCTGGAAACCGGGAAGGGGAATAACAATCAAAATGTAAATAAGAAATACTCAAGTTAATAAAGATGGGAAAAAAAAAAAGCACTGACTGCTCTTCCAGAGGTCCTGATTTCAAATCCCAGCAACCACATGGTGGCTCACAACCATCTGTAATGGGATCCCAGCAACCACATGGTGGCTCACAACCATCTGTAACGGGATCCGATGCCCTTTTCTGGTGTGTGTGAAGATAGCTATAGTATATTTATATAGAATAAATAAATATATTTTTTAAAAAAGTATTTAGAATAAACTTGGAAGTTATATTTGTTAGGAAAGTAGAAGTTTTAGGCTCTCCTCTATGTTCACAGTATCTCCAGCCATTAGTACTTAGCTGGAATTTGAGTTCTAGACATAATTATCTCCTATAAAGCAGCCCTTAAGTCCAATGAGACAGCGACAGGTTACCCCCAAGGCGCTAGTGACACTCTTGCAACACCAACAGTGATATAAATATAAAATTAAAGAACAAGAAGTCATATGTGAAAGGGAGTCAGGGGACATGGCAATATTGGAAGGGGAGGAATAAGAGCAATGCCAATAAAGTACTTATACATGAAATTCTCAACATTAAATATAAAAGCCATTACAATAAAATTGCTCTATGAAATTGAACACTAAGCATCATTTCAAAACAGTAATGGTGAAATATGTTTAGAAAGAAGAATGCTTGTGAGTTCGGCAAGTCAGGAAATAATTCATACTCTACATTTTATTTCCATATTTCTGAGCAAGTTCTGACTGTGAGGAACCGGTCTGTCAGTGGAAGGAAATTGAACAAAATTCTAGTGACCTCTAGTTGGAATTAAACATGAGTAGCATTTAATGACCATCAAATACTGACAGTGTTCATTTCATTTTCTCTTAATTACATCTCCCAGCCTTCCTGGGTCATGGGAGGAATTCTAATAGTAATTGGTACTCACACATTGATTTGATGTACACATGTGGCAGCTTTTAAATACACATTTCATGAAATTTCAATGTCATTTTATAGTTTATGTGAACTTGTCATCATTCATTTGAATCTTTCCAAACAATGAAGTACTCTAAACCCAAATATCTTCTCTGAAAAATCTTTTAACCCGTTATAAACACTGAAATGTTACTTCTTCTACAGGGAATAAAAAAAAGTTATATTTGTGTTAATTTTCCATTCATCCTGCCAAGTAAAATATTAAATATTTGCATATTATATAAAGTAAATTTTAGAGGACTCAAGGTGGGCTAAGGCAGATGGTCCAGGGATAGCAGCATCCTAAAGTCATGGTGCTGACATTCTTGAATTTCCTTTTTCCTTATAAATATCACTTCCCTTTCTTCTGATGGATATCACTAATCATCACAGACAATAAACACCCACATTAAAGACCTGATTAGAAGCTGCCTTGTTATAAAAGAAATCCTTAAGAAAACCCTGCTCCATTTCTGTAAAAAAACAAAATCTATATATATTATAAAAATACTACATGTAGGTACAAAATAAAATGTCCAAAATATATATGTACAAAATAAAACTAATATGTTAAGAAAACAGTTCTATGACCCCCTTGGGGGGAGTTAGAGGAAGTATTGAAGGAGTTGAAGGACCTTGCAACCCCATAAGAACAACAATGCCAACCAACCAGAACTTCCAGAGACTAAACCACTACCAAAAGACTGACCCAGGGCTCCAACTGCATATGTAGCAGAGAATAGCCTTGTTGGGGCACCAATGGAAGGGGAAGTCCTTGGTCCTGCCAAGGTTGGACCTCCAGAGCAGGGGAACATGGGGGGAGGGGGCAGTAAGGGGGATCTATGGGGGGAATATCCATATGGGGGAGGGAGGAGAGATTCGGGTTTATGGACAGGAAACCGGGAAGGGGAATAACATTTGAAATGCAAGTAAAGAAATATATCTAATAAAAAATTTTTAAAAAAAAAAAAGAAAACAATTCTATATGAATGTGAACCAAACATATTATGAAACAAAATATAAAGCAGAATAAAATAGATTGATACAAAGTAATTAAAACCATCAATTAGAGTACTACTTCCTAATGTTCATATTTTAACTACTGATACTATGACAGAGCAAATTATCAAGACTATAGTAGAACTCCAAACACCACTCACACACCCTGTGTAACTGACTTTTTAAAACCGTGCCGCATAAACCACAGATCTACCCTCCTCTTGGGTAGGCACTGAAAACAAGGCTCATCCTTTACTTGGTTCTAAAACTTTGAAATTATAAAATGAGATCAAGCTGGAAATCAATAACACAAAAATACTTTGAGAGTCTCTAAACAGCTGGAAACTGTATACTTCTAAATAATCTGTGGATCAAGGAACACTCAAGGGAAATTAAAATTTTCTTCGGACTTAATGAAAATGAAAATTCAACACAGTGATACTGGTGGAATAGTATTGAAGCAACACAGGATGAAAATACTGTCATGCACAGGACACAGAATATATACTTTAGCAAAGGGAAAAGGGCTAAAATCAATAACATAAGATGCCAACTACATTGCCCCCAGTAAGCAAGAAGGATAAAATTATAAAGACCATGCCAAAATTAATGAAATTTAGATCAGGAAATGATCATAAAGTCACACACACATACACACACACACACACACACACACACACACACACACACACACACACGCACAACCAGCAAAACTAATAGCAAAAGTGACAAAAGGGAAGAGAAGTCAGAATATCAAAAGCAAGACTAAGGCCCCTGCTACAATCTCTGAAGCTATGAGGAAGCTAACACAGACTATTTTAAACCAGCATCTACGCCTGAGGAGGCAACTCTGAGGACATGGAGACGCACTGGGAAACACATGGTTCACGATTAATTAAAAAGAAAATAAGTCATTTGGACAGTCCTGCAAATATGACGGAAATTGAATCATTAGAAAATTCAGTACCAGAGGATGTCTAGACCTATATGTCATGACAGGTTAAAGATTTGCAATACTAACCCGCATTCTACATGATCTCTTACAGAGGACAGTGAATAAGGAAATAGATCCCATCTTATTCTCATATTAACTCATTTTATGTCAAAAGCTGACAAAAAAATTACAAATTTGAGTACTAACGACTGCCACCTCCCATGAAGATTTGTATAAATTCTGCAACTATTAAAAATATATAAATTAGTGGTATATCAAATGATTATTACTAAAACCATAGCATTGACGTACCAGCCAAAAGACCAAACAGTTCCATGATTTGATCAACTTAGGAAAAAGAAGCCATTGATCAAAATGTATTCTCTTTACATAATAAAACAGCAAAGAGGATCTGCAGAGATTGCTCAGGGGCTAAAAGCACTGACTGCCCTGCAGAAGATCAAGGTTAAGCACTCAGAATTCATGCGATGTCTCAAAATCGCTTGTGATGCAGTTCTACGGGATGTGTAGGCATGCGCTCCCATGTGCACATGTGCATGTGCAGGTGAACACACACACACACACACACACACACACACACATTAAAAATAAGATACATAGATATTTTTAATTCTAGAAAGTGAAATTCAGTTCATACAACCGGCAGCATTCACATGGTTGACGTCAAAGAGATGAACTGCACAGAGCCTTATAGAATTATTCTGGGGAAAGGGAAATGTTTGATATCTCCATTGTCGTGCTGGTTTCACAGAGAATACGTATGTCAAAATTCTTCAAGTTGTGCAATTTAAATATCTGTCAAGTACTCGACATAAATTATAGCTGTGCTACAGGAGAATGATAAAATTTCACCTGACATACAGTTAGCTCACTGAAGCAAATTATGGTTTTACTCTGTAACCTTTCAAGTGTTTGAGTGAAACTTAGCTCATGAACTAAGCACAAGATTATTCCTTCGTGTAATAGATTCCTTTTGGCATATTTTTATATCATGCACTGCGACTTAGGGTTCTAATGTTGTCAACTGTGCCTCATAGCGGCATTGTGGCTTTACTAAAATAAAATACCTGCACTAAAATAGGAGCTAAATTGTTTCCACTCAACTTTAAAAAATGAGTCTTAGGGTGTGATTTAAAGCTACGTGCACATTCAGTTGCAACAGCCAAAAGGATGAAGACATTAAATGTAATGCCCAGTGAATAAGCCTGACTTAACACTTTCCTGTTAAGTACTTCCTCTAATAAGCTAGGAATGATTTAAATGTGTGAAATATTACAGTGCGTAAGATAAAGATGATTTGAAAAGTTAATGAAACTTTTCTCAATATAAATCGGACTGCGGCTTTAGCTCGCCAGTGGAGCATTGGTCTAGCCTGTGTGATAAACAAAGTTAAAATTTCTAAAACCACACTCTTCTCAGAGACAGGGGTGATCTGAAACTAGATGTTGGAAACACACTATGAACTAAAGTGTCCACATGTATTGACATCCAAATACTTTGCACTTTTGATGTGGGCTCACCTACAATGACTGACCCAAATTTCCAGTCGTGATCAATCTTCCATGCAGAACAGTCCCCCCTTTTCACATAGCATGACCTGTGTTCTTCTAAGCAATAGAATGGAGCAAGAATGAGAGAAACCCTGATCATAGATGTATGTTGAAAACATCAGAGTGGGTTGACTTCCACCTTGCTGGGATACAGTTCCCTTGGGGTATCTTGAAGAAATGAGTCTTAAGCTACTAAATACGGAGAACAAAAGAACCAGCAGATTACAAGTTTATCTTGTAGCCAACAAGAAAATGTTCATCTTATGAGAAAATCCTCATAGCAGGTGGTGGCCAGCAACTGTTGAATGTGAAACCATAACCTTCCCCAGTCTGAACTCAGATGAGGGAAGAACGACAAGTGTAACATTGACCATCAATCATCCTGTGGCTTTAGGATTGGTGGTCCAGGACCCATACAACACAGAGCAATGGCCAATGCTAAAAAAAATCGTAACCAGGAAAGTGGAATTTTGAGTGCCTCTGCACCGATACACTAGGCTACCTAGTGCTTCACCTTCCTTCATTTTAGTGTGTCTTAAAGTTTCCTGTTTACTTTTTCTCCCTCTTGAGGTTTCTTCTACGTTAAGAGTAAGTTAATAAGTGGCTGTGTTCATTTCTTTTCCTGTTGCTGACTAAAGTGACTTAAGGGAGAAAGGGTCATTTCAACTGACAATTCCAGGTCACAGGAGCTTGCAGCAGCTGGCCACATTACTTCCACATTCAGGAGAGGAGAGTAATGAATTTAATGCTCACCTCATTTCTCCACTCTTACACAGTCCAAGGCAGGCTTTTAGGACCCACGTTCAGTCGAAGGTGTTCTCACATCGACTAAATTCCTCAAGCTATTCTCCACAGACATAATAGAAGCCTGACTTCCGGTCAAGCTGATGTTCATTCACGATGCCACCAACAATTGGTTCTAAATCATCATTGAGGAAGATGTATAATATGCCTTTTATTAAAAAAAATCTTATAAACTTTGATTGTAATAAATTCATTTTCACGAGAAAGCCAGATTTTATTCTTATTTGAAGAGTTTAAGAGTTTCTGTCTTTGACATGCTAAGAGACACAGACATACATTTTTAAAAATTTGATGTTTAAATGTGCAACACACAAATTCTAGAACTATTCCTGACAAAATATAGAAGGGGCTTCTGAGTTCCACTGTTCTGTATTTTCACTGCTATTAAACCCTTCACAAAGATTAGTGTAATGTTAAAAATCTATTCTTTCTGCTGCTGCAAACCAAACAAGACTTAAAAAAAACAAGAATCCCACCCTTGCCAGTTATTGGTTCTAACTTTAACCTTCATTCTTCTCTAATTACTTTTAGAGGCTGTTTTCCTTGTTCCTTCGAGTAATGAAAGTCTTTTGTTCAACATCACAGAGTCAATATAGAGGTAACTCAGCTGTAACTAAACCATGTTCACTAAGACCCTGCCATGTGAGCTATTACAGGAAACCCTGGTAAGCGATGTCTACAGGATCTCTCTCTCTCTCTCTCTCTCTCTCTCTCTCTCTCTCTCTCTCTCTCTCTCTCTCTCTCTGTCTGTCACACACACACACACACACACACATACACACACACACACACACCTCATCTATAGTCTCTTCTTTCCGAATTCTAATAATGCAGTTATGGAGAAAGGGTAGGGAGGGAAACCAAAGCAGGTCACCGATCAGAGTTATGCAGAGTTCTCAGACCCCATCATTGTTTTGCTATGTGGATAGTATTAAGGATGCTGATCATTATGTCCCCAGAAATCCTTAGGACAAATCTACTTAATTTCTGGACCACTAAGTGTAGTACTTACCCTGAACGATCGGCCTGCTTTTAACCTAACAGATGTTATTAATTAAATGGCTCATCCTATAATATAATTGGCAGAGCTTCCTTTGCATTAGCTCCCCGGAAGCTGAAAGACAACGCAAACTAAAACACTGCTTCCTCAGCTTTAGATTCAGGTTGAAAATATATCTGCAGCTCGAAAAGAAGTTGAGATGGGAAATGATCAATCAAATCATATTTTCAGAGGAGGCAAGCCTGGATTCTCAGTAATTTTGGCCATGCAGTGGATTTCAGTCTTCACTCATGGGAACAGGGCAATGGTTTCATTCAGGCTCTACATTGTTGGTGAGACTAATATTTTAGCAACCTGATCATGATAACGTTGTATCTCTTCTTTGACTTTATAATCAAATTCGCATTATAACTTATTCTCTGGGAGTTTGATACATATTTACAGTGATTTTGATCAGTTCTACTTCTGCAGTTCCTTCCAACCCCTCTCACTTTTTTTTTCCTGTCTCCCTCCTGACTAAAAAGCCTCTTCTTTTTAAAAATATAAATTGTTAAATACAAAAGTATTGCTATCCAAAGGCACATACATGTGGAACTACCAACTTATCATTAGCAGCAGAGGCAGGGTTCTCCTCAGCTAAGGGTTAGACACTCACTCACCAGGAAATAGCATCTCGATATTTCTCTACCCACCCCCAGTGCAAATACTGTCTTCAAAGCACCATCAATGGATAGGCAGAATCCTTCAACTATTTCATCTTACCTAGTATAGCATTCCAGGTAAAATGCTCTTATGGAGCAAACGTAGACCCTGTAATCTAATATCTCCATACTTATTTTAAACAGTAAATAGTAACTTTGACACCATAAAATATGAAACAATAGTATCACTGCTTCACTCACACTGTGCAGATAATCACTTTTTAGCATACTTTATCCCATTCCAAATTGGTTACATGCTCTTCCTTATTCTTTGTGCCTGTATTTAATCTCTGGTCCGCTCTGAGGAGGGGAATGATAGGCTAGCAGTAATGAAGTCCTAGGTTCTGTGACCATCTGCATTGAAGCTAACGTAAGGATGCCTGACAGCAATACCAGCTGTGGAGGGTGAGGGACAGATGATCGTAAGTTTAGGTCATCCTTGGCCACACGAGAAGTTTAAGTTCAGCTTGGGTAGCATGAAACCTTACTTTTGAATTTTTGTCACATTTAATAATTGCTACAAAATTAAAATATCTTAAAGTATCCATAATCTTAATAACTTATGCTCCCTTAGTAACAGCTGTGGTATTGTATGCATTCAAAGATGTGTGCAATTCGCATGGAGAATTCGTGAAGTAGCAATCCTTCAACTTAACAAATTGTAAAATTTATAAGGACAGAATACCAGCACCTAAGCCTTTACAGGCTATAGAACTAGTAAATTCTCAATGAGCATTGATTAAATGTAAGAAAGAGAAACTCAGGTATTTATATTTTACCTATATGACACGAGCCATGAATATTTGTTTTATGTATCTTTTTAGTTACATACAGACATAGTTTACCTACAGACACATGGAAAAAGAAAGAATAATCAACTAAGAATGAAATAAAATATGCTTAAAAGTTATTATCTACACAATGTGAGAAAAGTAGTGTTATTTTTCTTTCTCATTTCTTAGTTGTCAAAGTATCTATTTACTGGTTTAAAGTAAATAGAGAAATATTAATTTAAAGGGTCTAGGTTTGCTACATGTAAATTATGTTACCAGAAGAACTCTACAAGGCAAGATGATATTCTTGAAGGATTACACCCAACCATTGATAGTGCTTTAAAGATAGGATTTGCATTGGGGACAGGTAGAGAAATATTGAGATCCTATTTCAGGCTAAAAGCCCATTTCATATTCAACTGCCACTTCACAAAGTGGCCTTGCTCAGTAAATCTGAAAACATTTGAACTTGGTTACATTTCACTCCTAATGGACCTGGATGCCAAGCTTCTTTACTCTGTCCTTGGAGGGCTCCCAACAGAGTGATTTAGGATAGCCTTACTTCAAACACAATGCTTCCTCTAGCTCAGATGCTGAGGAAATTTTAAAGAACATGCATCTTAAATAGGAAAACAAACAAAACAAAGCAAGTAAACAAACAAACAGAGAGAAAGATGCAGGAAGAATCTTGCACAAGATGACAGAGAATGGAGGAGGGGGTATGTAGGTATGAGAAAGAGGAGGAGGGGCAGAAGAAGGGTGCAGGAGAGGAGAGGGAGGAAGAGAAGAGAAAGCCCGAGTTACTTTATTTTTACAGTTTTAATTAAAGCGCTCCTTTTATGGAGAACTTTGATAGTAAACATGTGATCCTTCTTGCACTTAATGCTGATGTCATGAATGTGAAATCTAACACCAAGGTGGGGAAAGCTTTTCTCAGTTCATTATTTAAGCCACAAATGTCTGTCACCTGAATCTCATACATGCCCTCCTAATTTGAAACTCACAGAAGCCCTGTAACAGGTGCTGGGTAAGCACCACAGAGAGGGAGTGCTAGCTATGATTTCTGTGCTATTAGACAGTGAGATAAGCTTCGTTTATTTCTAACGTCAGTGACTTTTGTGCTAACTCATGAGAAGTAATGTTTTCTGAATCAATGGGGATTTCTAGAGTTCTACCCACTGCTCTTATTTGTTTAAAAAGAGTGCTCTCCTGTTTTCCAAGGAGAAACTATAATTCCAGTGAGTTACTGCATCCATAGACCTTGGAGGCCACGGAAATTTGTTGAGCAACGCATACACTGTATCATCTCTAAGCCAGGCAGCTAGGTCAAGTCATGGTGCTCCGGGAAGCGATCTGGTGACGTCTCATGCACTCTGACAGTCGCGTAGTTTGCATAGCACTTAAAAAAATCAATAACAAGATGTTGTTTCTTGACTCTGTACACAACAATGATAAGAAAGGTATCATTTTCTTGCTGTTGAAATTTGTCAAAGCAGAGTGGAAGCGTGAGCAACGTGTCCTTGGTAATGTCATCGACAAACAGAAACACTGAGACTCAATCGTTCTGTTTAATAGTGGTAGGGGAGGGGTAAAATTGATACATGTGGAAGAAAAACAAAAAATAAAGTGGAGGAATCTGTTGTCAAGTTCAAGTAGGAAGCAATAGAGGTGATGTGATATTATCTGGATATCAGTTTAAATTCTTATGGAGAAATACAAGATGTGGACAACAGCTAATGTGACAACATTAAGAAGATAAATGTCCTGTTGGTTGAAGAACATAATTTCAGTTAAGTTTTGTTAGTGGATGTTTGGTTTATATATCTGCTTCATGTTCCTACAGACCTGGGGTCATGTAACATTATTTTCACAGGCAAAAGGGGTTGTGAATGCAAAAGTTCAGGAGAACATGATCTAGAAGGTATGATTGGTCCATATGTGTATATGCATAGCAACATTCATATCCAGACTGCCAAAATCAAAATACAAGTTAACTTAGATAAACACTGCGGTTATATTGTGTGTTGGGTATGCTATACACAGACATGTGTATAGTGTGCCTATCTCATTCAAAGGCAAATTGGATTTTTGTCATTGATGAGTAATACAATTATAGGTATACCAAGAAACTGTTTTAAATTCCTCGTCATGTATTTTCAGTGTATCTTTTCTATAAGCTTATAAACCAGAAATCACATAAAAGTTTCCCAGTAAAAAGGGCTTGTAAGTGTAAAAAAGATTAAGAAGTCCTAATCTATTGCTAGGTTCCTTTAACAGAACACTAGAGCTTGGCTTTTCTGTAAGTTCATGGCCTATCCTATTTCAGGTTATTTGGCCCCAGAGCACTGTCAGACATGGGTTCCATCTCATGGAACGGCCTTAAATCCAGTCAGATATTGGTTGATTTGTGACACTATTGAACTGGTGTATCTTTTTTTTTCTGTTATTTTGTTATTGGATATTTTCTTTATTTACATTTCAAATGTCATTCCCTTTCCTGGTTTCCCCCAGCAACCTGGTATCCCATCCACTTTCCCCCTGCTTCTGTGAGGGCACTCCCCACCCACCCAACCACTCATGCCCTCCTGTCTCCATCCCACCTTGGCATTCCCCTTCACTGTGGCATTGATCTTTAAAGGACCAAAGGCCTCTCTTCTCATTGATGCCCAACAAGGCCATCCTCTGCTACATATGTGACTAGAACCGTGGGTATCTCTGTGTGCACTTTTGGTTGGTGGTTTAACACCTGGGAGTTCTGGAGAGTCTGGTTGATTAATATTGTTGTTCTTCTTATGGAGTTGCAAACCCCTTCAGCTGCTTCAGGCCTTTATCTAACTCCTTCATTGGGGAGTTCTCAACCCAATGGTTGGCTGTGAGAATCCACCTCTGTATTTGTCAGGCTCTAGCAGACCCTCTCACGAGACAGCTATATCAGGCTCCTGTCAGCATGCACTTCTTGATATCCCCAATAGTGTCTGAGTTTGGTAACTCTATGTAACATGGATCCCAGGTGTGGCAGTTTCTGGATGGCCTTTCCTTCAGTCTCTGCTCTACACTTTGTCTCCTTATTTCCTCCTATGAATATTTTGTTCCCCCTTCTAGGAAGGACTGAAGCATCTACACTTTGGTCTTCCTTCTTCTTGAGCTTCATGTAGTCTATAAATTGTATCTTGCCTATTCCAACCTTTGAGCTAATATCCGCTGATCAGTGAGTGCATATCATGTGTCTTCTTTTGCGACTGAGTTAGTTCACTCAGGATGATATTTTCTAGTTCCATCCATTCCCTAAGAATTTCATGAAGTCATTGTTTTTAATAGCTGAGTGGTACTCCATTGTGTAGATGTACCATATTTTCTGTATCCATTCTTCTGTTGAGGGACATCTGGGCTCTTTCCAGCTTCTGGCTATTATAAATAAGGCTGCTGTGAACATAGTGGAGCATGTGTCTTTGTTGTATGTTGGAGCATCTTTTGAGTCTCTACCCAGGAATGGTATAGCTGGGTCCTGAGGTAGTGCAATGTCTAATTTTCTGAGGAACCTCAGACTGATTTCCAGAGTGGTTGTACCAGTTTGCAATCCCACCAACAATGGAGGAGTGTTCCTCTTTCTCTACATCCTCACCAGCATCTGTTGTCTCCCGAGTTTTGTTTTTTGTTTTTTGTTTTGTTTTGTTTTGTTTTGTTTGATCTTAGCCATTCTGACTTGTATGAGGTAGAATCTCAGGGTTGTTTTGACTTGCATTCCCCTGCTGACTAAGGATGTTGAACATTCCTTTAGATGCTTCATGGCCATTTGAGTTTCCTCAGTTGAAAATTTTTGCTTACCCCATTTTTAATAGGGTCATTTGGTGCATCTTACAGGCAGGCCACCACTATAAATAAAAGGATTTGTAGCTGTGCTAGGGTTTACCTTTCTCTTTTACTACCTTGCAGAGTACCTCCCAGTCCCATGAACATTTTTCAGTAGGAGGTGAAGACTCTAGGTTGGCACTAGATTGTCTTCTCTATGTTTGGTGAGTTTTGTAGGTATTAATGTCTGCAAGAGAACCTCATCATCAGTTCATTTAGAGCAGCTAAGAGCTTCGGCAATTGCCTGGGTTGTTTGGGAGACCCTACTGGTACCCCTTTGGTCAACAATTCAATTAGATGTATCCCATTCTCAGAACTAGAAGCTTCATTTGGTGACAAGAGATGTTTTATTGGCACTCTGTCTCCTCTGCTATTCAGTGATTCTATTTAGATCATCTTCGCATTTGTACGTATTTTAGGAAGCTTCTACTGTATTTGGTTTTCAAAGGCCACCTCAAATGGCTGTTGGTTTTAGCTCTCCCTTCTCCTATTTCCTTCTGCACCACCTTCTTCCCTTCCCCTTCTCATTGCTCATAGATCACTGTCTCCCTCAGCCATCATTGAAGAACCTTCACCCTGAAGTAGGTGGAAATAGAGAGACCCAGAGATGGACAAGGTACAGAGAGTGAGAGACCTCATAATACTTGGTTCTAAGTGAGACGTCTCAATCAATTCCGTCCCCTGGAGTCTCAGAGGATACTAAGTGAGAAGGGACAGGAAGATTGTAAGAACCAGAAAAGTGCATAAGGGAAGAAGGCCCTTTAAACACTCCAGGTAATCAAATAACCCTATTAAAAATGGGGTACAGAGCTAAACAAAGAACTCTCAACTGAGGAATACAGAATGAGAAGCACCTTTTAGGTGTCTTTGTTCTTGTTTTTATTTTCCTTTTTTCTATTTTTAATATCTGTTCATTTTCAGATGTTAGATATCAAGCAAGGTTATGGATTTGGATGGATAAGTAGGGAAGATCAGTGGAGAGTGCAGAGAGGAACTATAATCATGATAGACTGTACAAATTAAATCTATTTGCAATAAAAATTTTAACAAGAAGTACTATTCTGGAAGACATGTATTGATTTTCTTCCTTAGCCCATGTCTAACAGGTAGGTGTGTATGTTTTCATTCTAGCCTTAATAATACTAATTAGACCCAAACTAAATCCTTATTGTAATAAAATATCATAGGAGAGATTGAGATGTGGAACTTTCCCTAGAAACTTGGTGTATGCTTAGAATTCAGTTATGTAATCAATTAAAATTAACAATATTGACCATATTAAATCAAAGAAGACTTAATTATTATCTTAATGAGAGAATGGGTCTTCAGAAGAAAAGACTATCATATGACCAGTATAAATGGTTATAAATCCTCTAATGTTTCTTCAAAGAAGCAGATGGCTCTTAGAATGGATAATCATTCCCTGAGGGAACACTAAACATATTAGGAATAACTGAGAAAACTACTGGTGGCCCCAGTGCCTGATACCTAAAACACACTCAGGAATCATTGTAGACACATATACGTTTGGTTCTCAGTCTACTTAAACAATGAAATACAGAAGTAAGCAGATCCCATCCTCAGGAATGTATTAAAATCAATACACGTGGGCTATAGAGATGGCCCAGTGGCTAAGAGTATATGAAAACGAAAACGAAAAAAAAAATCAGTAAGAACAAAAATACTAAAATGAAATAACGTCAACACTCCCCACCCCACTACACCCCACCCCAAACCCTCACACCAGTTTTCTACCCTACCGTTCTACCCTATTCCAACACCCTGCTCCTCCATCCCACCCCACATGCATGCAAACATGGAGTCTCTTTTGTGTTAGCCAACTACTCTTGGCGGTACCTCCCTGGATTTTGGTTCTAAGTGTGATCCCTTTCACAGCAGATATGACTTGCAAGTCAATTTTTAGTTAGGACTGGGATGCTGTGTGCATCTACTTTACCTTCTTGGTGCTGGGATTTTGTCTGTTTTGAACCCATGTAGGTGTGTACTTACTACTGTATATTAGTGCCTAAAGGATGCTTTCATTATTGAACTCATCCATCACTTCTGCCTCTTAAAACTTTTCTGCCTTATCTCCCATATAGATCCCTGAGTTTTTACATTAAGACTATGATGTAGAAAAGCCATTTAGGACTGAATTCTCCAAAATCTCTCTCCCTTGTCTGTACACTTTCCAGTCATGAATTTTTGTATTAATTTCCATCTATCACAAAATGAAAGTTCTCTAGTAAGGGTTGAATGAGACACTGATATATGGGTATAGCAAGATGTCTTTTGGATTTATTTTGTTGCTATTTTTCTTTAGGGTAATAGTAACAGTAGCATTTCCCCTGGGTCCATTACCTATCTAATCTCAGGACCTTTGTTATTTATTAGTGTTTGGTATGACCATCTTATATTGTGGCTCTTAAATCTAATTTGTAAAAATGGTTGGCTATTCCCATAATATTTAGGACTCTACTGTACCAGTTTATCTTATAAATGGGTTGCTGTTGTGGGTTACAGGGATGGTGGCTGGCATAGCTTGTATTGATGGTAATACATGGCATGCCTTGAGGCATTATGCATATCAATAGTGGTGACATTTCTAGTTGGGCTTCTTCTCTATTTATCTATGTATGATACCATAAGTGCTGTCCTCATCCACAGGACCTCATTGTCATCAGGCTATGGAGAATAACTTGGTGATATGCTGTGAGGTTTAGAACCCCTTTGGTGAACAACTCAACAAGATATACTGGTATCGATTACTGGTGCTAAAGGTTTGATTGGTGGCATAAGATATCTAGTTAGGTCATTGTTTCCCCCACTATATGATAACTCCATTTAAATTCTTTTTGTATATGTATATATTTTAGGAAAGTTCCACAGTAGTACGTTTCATTATGGTTTCTCAGAAGACCTTTAGTGTTGGTTATACCTCTCCATGTTCCCTTCTTTACATTGCCCTCTAATATCCCTTCCCCTTTAATGCATCTAGTCTATTACCTTTCAATATATTCTGTTCCCCTTCCTTGGATGATCTCCCTCTTCCTGCGCTGGTCCCTTACTATGTACCTAACAATGTATTCAAGTTCCAGCTGTACCACGTTTGGACACATACTCAAAAGTCTCTGCGTTTTACCACAGAAATAATTGTTCATCCATGTTCACTACTGTTCTACTTGTGATAGTCAGAAACTGTAATCAGTCTAGAGGCCCGTCAACTGTTGAATGGATAATGAAAATGTGGTACATTTCATGAATGGATGATCATTCATCTGTAAAGAAAAGATGAAATTATGAAAATTTCAAGTAAATGGATAGAGCTGGAAACAATAATTCTGAGATAATCCAGACTCAAAAAGTCAAATATTGCTCATTTTCTCCTATAAGTAGGTGTTAACATTTAAGCTTTCCATGTGAGTGCTTCAATATGAGATCAAAAATTTCATGCAGTGAAATTTATATTCTTGAAAGAAAATCTCTCTGTCAACTCTGTATTTAATTTTTAGTATTAGATTTCATGTACTTTAAGTAGCCAGTCTTTACTCCATAAAATATATCAATTGAGCTTTAACAAAGTCAGTACTGTAACAAATTTTATTTAATAATTTAACCTAACTAATTTTTTTACTATTTAGCTTCAAAGTAATAGCTTGGAAAATATATCACATGTTGATAATCTATCACTATTAGCCTCCAAGATAACTTCCAATGGTTTGCATTTATATATTTATTTTCAGATTTTATTTTTTAAGTTCTTATTTTCTTGGCAAGTGACAAGGACAACAGAGATAATTTTTATCTTCTTTACTCTAAAATACAGTAAGATTTTGCTAGAACAGTCACTAGCTTTGAAATCTTGTGTTGATTTGTAGGGTCAACTCCTTTGCCTATATAAGGATAAAATTTTCTGTAGATCGTTTCAGGACTAGTGCCTCCCACATAATAATCATTTAGTAAATATTAACTGTTGTCATCATTGTGAAGTGATTATGCCCTTTAAAATATGTTAAGGTATAGCTAAAAGATTTTTCAAGTAAAATTTAAGAACAAGATATTGCTTTTTAAAATAAACAAGTCTTCAAACTTTTACTATTATCATTGACAAAGGGAATGTAGTATTAATCTATTCCCTGAGCTCTTTTAGTCTGCTCCAGAAATAATACTCAGGGTACAAATAATGGTTAACATAATGCAAAATTATACTTCAGCATAATATTGTAACAATATTCCTCCTATATTTAAATCACATCTAAGTAGATGAGAAAAATGTCAGCACTACCATATAAAAGCTCAAAGTATTAGCAAACAATGTGTGTAAAAAAAGAAAAATGGCAAATAAACACATAAAATTCTAAGACTTCAGCAATAAAAAAAATTAAAACAGCAGTAAAACATGACACTCACTGCCTAACCAACGCAATTAAAATGTCTAATGCTACACATTAGTGTGAATGAAAGAGATGGACATGCATACTGTTGGCAAATGGATATTAATGCAAAGCTCATCGCTGGCTTTTGTCAGTGTCTAATGATACAATAAACATACCAATACTTTGAATCATAAATAAATTACTGAAATGCCTAATAGAAACTTGGTTACATAAGTTATGCTGAAGACAAAACCCAAGAATTTTGGATAGCTACATTATGTCATAATGTGCAGTAGCAAGGACAGATGTTCAAGTAATAATAATATAATGTGGTGTGGGATCTCACATTTAAAACGTGTGGGCAGATGTTCTTTTGTTCAGTCATGAAAATCAAACTCATTACTTATCTAGTCAATTCTGAGCCTGGAAAGGGACAGTCCAGAGTCTTTTCCTCTTATATGTTTTGACATTAATAAAATATTCATTGGAGCTAGAATGATGGCTGAATAGTTAAAAGTGGTTAAGAGCATGTGTTGCTCTTACAGAAGACACAAGTTTATGTTCTAGGATTCAGGCAGCTCATACCTAAAGGTAACTTAACCTGCAAGGAGATCTGATGCCTTTGATCCATGAGAGCAGTTGCACTCACATGCACAAACCCAAACACAGACATGCATGTAGTCACGGAATTCAAGTAACAAAAATAAATCTTTTAAAAAGCTGGATAATTTAGAGAAAGGAACCATTGTTGGAATCATTAAGGGTCACATTATGTATATTTATTTTGAAAATGGTTATGGTAAAATTGGGGAAGCTTTAGCTATTTTTTTGTGAGGTTTACTAGTTATTTTAACATCATCTGTGATTGTGTAACTTTTATCTAATATAAAAGACTTGATAAAAATGATGACTTAGAAATTTGTAAGCAATCAATAAATTCAGGATGCCTGCCAGAAAACCAGGTAGGTGGCCTGCAGATTCTGCCCCGTTCTTTCTTTTCCACTAGACTTAATCGCTCAGTGTCATCCCTAGTGCTGAAACAGGTGATCAGCTGCAGCCTCCTTTCCCCTCTGACTAAATTGCCTATGGATCCCACAGATCATTCTCCCCTAACCTCCATTCCTCTATTATTGTTGTGACCCAGCCTCCAACACCTTCCGCTATTCCCCTGAACAGACCAGATGAGCAGGCCAGTAAAAGCAAGCAATATACAGCTATCACACTCTGAAAATCCAGAGAGGAAACAGAAATCAAGAAACAAATATTCACCCAACAAAGACAAACCCAGAAATCAGCATGTTGACCTATCATCCTACACACACACACACACACACACACACACACACACACACACACACACACACACAAGTGCCTTTATGATACCATAAGAACACAATCAATAACAGCCAGCACATGATGTCTCCAGAACAACACAGCTATCCCTCCACAGCAGGCCCAGAATAAACCAACAAAGCTGAAGCACAAGAAAAAGATGTTAAAACTAACTCTATGAAGATGATATACATCCTAAAAGAGGTAAGGAACAAATCCGTCAACGAAGGACAGTAAAGGACAAATAGGAAACAAATAAATCCCTTAAAAAAAGCCAATAAAATACAAATAAAGACACTGAATACAACTGTTCAAGGCCTGAAAATGAAAATAGACACAATAAAGAAAACACAAACTGGAGAAATTTGGGAAATGGAGCATTTAGGAATTAGAAGAGGAAATACAGAAGCATGTTTCACCAACAAATACAGGAGATGGATGATCTACAACAACAAGACAAGCTACACAGACAAGCACTTTTTTGAAAAAAAATAAACAAAACAAAGGAAGGGTATAGGAAGAGAGATAAACTTAGGCATAGAAAAAATGAATATATTGGTCAAAGAAAATGTTAAGTCTAAAAAATTCCTGATATAAAACATCTAGGAAATCTGGATCACTGTGAAAAGACCTAACATAATTAATAATAATAATAATAATAATAATAATAATAATAATAATAATAATAATAATAATAGAGGAAGGAAAAGAACCCCAGCTCAGAGTACCAGAAAATATTTTCAACAAAATCATAAAAGAAAAAGTTCTTAACCTAAAGAAAAAGATGCTTATAAATGTACAAGTAGCATATAGGATAACATCTAGATTGGACAATAAAAGGAAATCCCCTCACCACATAATCATCAAAACACTAAATATATAAAGCAAGAAAAAATATTGTAAGCTGCAAGAGGAAAAGACTAAGTAATATATAAAGTAATATATAAAGTAGTCACAACCTACTTCTCAATGAAGACTCCAAAGATATAAGGACCTGATAAGAGACCACAGATGCCAGCCCAGAGTACTATTTGCATAAAAACTATAAATAAGCATAAATGGAGAAAATAAGATACTCCATAATAAAGCCAAATTTAAACAATATCTATCCATAAACCAACCCTACAGAAAGAGCTAGAAGAAAACTACACGAAAGGAGGTTAACTACATTCTTGAAAACACAGGAACTAAATAATATCACACAAGAAACGAAAAGAAGGAGAGCAAATATGCACACCACCAACAGCAACAGCAACGAAATAAAGAAATCAACAAACACTGGTCATCGATACCTCTCAATATTAATGGACTCAATTCCCTAATTATCAGACATAAGCTAATATAATGGATGTAAAACATGACCCATATATCTGCTATATCTGAGAAACACACCTCATTATCAGAGACAGTTATTAGCTCTGAATAAAGAGTTGGAAAAATATAGCTAGCAAATGGACTTAACTAGCAAGCATGTATAGCCACTTTAATATCTAACAAATTAGGCTTCAAACCAAAGCTAATTAAAAGATATGGGGGAAAGACATTATATACTACATCAAGGAAAAACTCTACCAATATAATATTCCAATTCTTAATATCTGTACCCACAACACAAGAACACTCGAGTTTGTAAAAATAAACATTACTACAGCTTAAATCACATTGACCCTCACACACTGAGAGTGGGAGACTTTAATACCTCGCTCTTACCAATAGCCAGGCAATCCCAACAAAAACTACACAGAGAAATGTTCAAACTAACATGTTATAAAACAAATGGCCATATTTATAGAATATTTATAGAATATTTCACCCACATACCTCTCAGGAAATTCTCCTAAACTGACCACATAGTTGGACAGAGCAAGCAAGTCTTAAACCATACAAGAAAATCGAAATTACTCCAAGAATCCTTTCAGACCACCACAGATTAAAGGTAGATATCAACAATCACAGAAACAACAGAGATCTTATAAATTCATGGAAACTATGCATGTCTCTACCAAATGAAAAACTGGGTCAAGACAGAAATAAAGAGGTTAAAGGCAGCCTAGATTTCAATGAAAATGAATACACAACATACACAAAATTATGGTACAGAATAAAAGTTATTAAGAGGAAAGTATACAGCACCTAGTTCCTAAGTTAAAAATTGGAAAGGTCTCATGCTAGCAGTTTAACAGCACACCTGAAAACGCTGAAACAAAAGAAGAAAGCACAAGGCAGAAGGCAGGAAATATTCAAACTCAAAGCTGAAATCAATAAAATAGGGACAAAGAGAACAACATCAAGTACCAATGAAACTAAGAGTTGCTTTCTTGAGAAAATCAACAAGAGAGACCAGCCCTTATCAAACTAAGGAAATGACAGAGAATATCCAAATAACCAAATCAGGAAGGGAAAGTAGGATATAACAGACAGCAAGAGAATCCAGAGAATCAAAGAATATACTTTTTAAAAAAGAAAAGAAAAATCTAAAGGCAATGCATACGTTTCTCTATAGATACCAATTACCAAAGTTCAATTAAAATCGGATAAATAATTTAAATAGATGTACAATCCCCACTGAAATAGAACCCGTCATTAAAAATCTTCCAAATAAAAAACACCTAGTGCTAGACTGGTTTTGGTAGAAAATTCTAAAAGTCATTCAAGGAAAATTTAATGCCCAAACTCCTCAAGTGTAAATATTGCTTTTATTTCTTCAGATGAAGTGATGAGAGGAAAACTATAACAAAACTGTGCAAATACAAGGTTTGGGCTGAGCCCAGAGTGAGTCCTTTTCTATAGTAACTATCCCTGGGACTAAACCTAGAATCTTCTAGCCTTTGTACAATCTAATCCTCCAAACTGACTGTTTCATTCTGGCTTCTCTTGTCTTCTAACTCAATTGTTCTGCTTGGCCTCACACTAACTTCAGCAGTATGTTTGAATCTTCTGGCTCTTCCTCATACTCTGGCTCATTTTGTCTTCGCTTGTGTTGGGAATTGGTTCTAAATACTTTGTCTTAATTTGAAATCAAAGCTATGCTTGGGATTCTTAGGGTCCCTGCCCCCAGCTGTCTTTGATTGGTTATAAGAATTGCTGTATAGCCAATGGCTGGGCAGGGAGATGGAGGTGGGACTTTTAGATTGTGTAAGCAGGGGACCAAAGAGGAGCGGAAAAGAGGAATCACCATGACTCAGGAGCAGTGAGATCAGGTTTAAGAGCTGCAGTAGATAAATCATCCAGCAATGTAGTCGTAAAGGGAAAGCAGACCTGGAGGTGGGGGTGGGAGGTGATGCCCAGAAGGTAACGGGATAGCAAAGATAAAATATTGATTTAGAAGGTGCTAACTCAGGAATGCGGGAGGGGAATGTATGCTAGCTGTAGCAAGGTTTAGAAGTGCCCAACCATTGAGCTAGTTAAGGTATATCAAAATTAGCTGGCATGTGTGTGTCTTTCATCTGAGAATCCAGAGACCTCTTGGGTTGGTGGCTAGAGCCTCAGTCACCCACTGGGTGGAAGCAGATGATATGATAGTATACATTAAGTGACCCCAGGGAACTCCTTAAGCTGATAAACACTTTCAATGAAGCACCAGGTTACAAGGTTAACTCAAAAAATTCAGTAGCCCTATTACTTAGAAATGAAAAACAGACTTAGAAAATAATCATGGAAATAACACCTTCCACACTTTAAATAATATAAAATATATTTTAGGGTAACTCTATCAAGGAAAGACTTGTATGATTAAAAACTTCAAGTCTTTGAAGAAAGTCATTGAAGAAGATAAATGGAAAGACCCTACAAATTCATTGAAGAGTAGGATGAATATAGTAAAAAGGACCATCCTACTAAAATCAACCTACAGATTCAGTGACATCACCATCAAAATTTCAACACAATTCTTTACAGATCTTGAAAGGATAATTTTCAACTTCATATGAAAAGAACTAAAAAAACCCCATTAAACAATAAAATAATTTCTATATGTATTCTTAATTTCAAGTTGTACTACAAAACTATAGTAATTAAAAACTTCATGATATTGGCATAAAGACAAACACATTGATCAATGAAATTAAATTGAAGATACAAACATAAATCCAAACACATATAGACACCTGATTGTTTTTATAAAGAAGGTGGAAATACACACTTGAAGAAAGACAGCATGTTCAACAAATGGTGCTGGTCAAACCAGATAGATGCATGTAGAATAATGCAAATAAATCCACAGTTATCATAGGGCACAAGCCCAAGTGAATCAAAGATATAAAACTATATATACCGAACAATAGAAAAGAAAGTCGATTGTAGCACTGGCACAGTAGACAGCTTTCTGAACAGAACACTGAGAGTTCAGGCACCAGGATCAACAATTAATAAACAGATCCTCATGAAACTGAAAAGCTTCTTTAGGGCATAGGACACCATCAATCAGCAAAGTGGCAGCCTACAGAAAGGGAAAAGATTTTTTTTTACCAACTACACATCCTATAAAGAATTAGTATACAAAAGTGGAAAGGACTTAACAAGCTAAATATTAAAAAAAAATCCGATTTGAAATGAGGTATAGATCTAAACAGAAAATTCTGACTAGGGGAATCTCAAATGGTTGAGAAGCACTTAAAGAAATGCTCAATATCCTTAGCTGTCAGGGAAATGTAAATCAAAACTTCCTTGAGATTCCATCATATGCCTGTCAGAATGGCTAAGATCAATGCCTCAAGTTACAGCTCACACTGGAAAGGATGTAGAGTAAGAGACACACTCCTCCATTGCTGGTGGGATGCAAACGTGTACAACTACTATGGAAATCAATACAGTGATTCCTCAGAAAATTGAGAATTGATCAAATTCAGTACTATGCCACTCTTGTTCACAAACCAAAGAATGTGCCATCCTACTGCAAATAAACTTTCTCAACCATGTTCATTGTGACTTAATTCATAATAACTGGAATCTGGAAACAATCTAGAGTCCACCGAACAGAGGAATAGATAAAGAAAATGTGGCACATTTATATAATAGGTTATTATCCAGCTGTTATTTTTTTAAATGATGCCATGAAATTTGCAGACAAGTGGACAGATCTAGAAAAAAACCATCCTGAGTGAGGTGACACAGACCCAGAAAGACAAATATGGTATGTATTCAAGTATAAGTAGTTATTAGCTGTTACGTAAATGTTGATTAAGCTATAGTCAGTAGACCTGGAGAGGGTAGGTAAAGGAGAAGGGTCATGGGGTGGTGTCATTCTGTGTTTCTGCACTGTCACAACTCCCCAAATCTACTGCTCAGGGGAGGTGAAACACAGTCTAAGTTAGAGGTCTCACCTGTGTTTCTCAAGGTAAAAGCAGTGAGTGGTGGGACAGATGCTGTGGTTCTCAAACTCCTGTTCACCCAAATGCTGCTGGGAACTGTGGAGAGTTGGGAACAGGAGACCACCGGCCTGCAATGAGCTTGGGACAGTCGGGACTCTGACTTAGCTCCAAGTGGGTGGCAGGAGTTTGGAAGGTTCTACAGGAGACCTAACCTTAGCTCTGTATGATGAAGACCTCCTCCAACAGTGGTCATTGATGGAGACAGTTGAGACAGTCCTTGCTTTTCCAAACTGTTTTAAGATGCACATATCTTACTCAGGGAGAACCAGAGATTAAACACCTTTTCTAGGAAGGGATGTTTGGGAAATGAAGCTCATTGGCTAAACCCTGGGGGCCTATCTAGATACCTCATTAGCATGGAGAACTCTAGGATTTTATGCGACATGACCCTTTGTCATGGTCCTGTTAGTGGGATGTCATGGTCACATGCTCCTGGACACAAACCTAATCAGGAGCTAATTAGAACTCTTACTACCCTCAATTATGAGATTAATCAGGGTTCTAAACTTGCTACAACTTTACCAGTTCTTCTCTCTGGTGGCGTGGTCCACTGCCCCACAGGGTGAGTCATGGATCTCCCTGTGAAGAGGAAATAGGATACAGGGATAGGTGGGCAGGAGAGTAGGAGGGATGAAGTGAAGGTGTGCGAATGAGACGGAGCAAGAATGCAGAAAAAGATCGCTAGAATTGGGGGGCTCTTGGGGGGTGATATAGGAATCTAGTGCTGTGGAAACTTTCTAGAATCTGTCGAATGCGATACTAATGAGGACTACTGTTGGACTACCATGTACAACTTCAATATGAGAGTTTTTGCTTTATTTTATTATATTTTATTTTTCATGTTTGTTAGAAGCCTGTTCTTTTCTAATGAGAGACAAAAAACAGAGTGGATCTAGAGAGGAAGGGAGGAAAGGAGGAACTGGGAGGACTGGGGGGGGACTATAATCTGAATGAGAAAAGAATCTATTTTCAAGAAAAGGGGAGATGATTTGAAAGCGGTGTCTTTCATTAAATAAGAATAAATAAAACTCACATTTCAAAATATAGTTCAAAACATAACCTGGAAGGACTTTGCTTTTCCTGATAGAGTGTGTTATTCATTAAGCTATATCATTAACAAGGGCTTTAGAATTATTTCAATACCATAGCATCAAAATCACATGAAGATATAGCATTAGAAAAAAAGTGCTCCTGTGGTAAAACTAGATGAACAGAAATTTCATAAGCTAATGACTTAGTCTAGTTATACAAACCTCTTTAAACTACCTACAGAATTAATTTGCTGGCACTGAGTATTAAATGAGATTAAATCTTATTTATTACTTTCCATGTTTGTGATGCCTTGGTTGAATATTAAGTAAGTTTAGACTGTATCATCAGTAACAGAGTGAGAGTAGGAAGATGATTCTGACAGGTTTCAATAATATATATCTTTCTGGGTACTTGACTATTTCACATTACTTGCCTGCCTATTATTCTTACTTTTAAGGATATTAGCTATCATCATAAAATCAGAATTTGTTGCAATAATAAGCCTTATATTTATAAGTTATATCTAGTAACTTCTTAATTTCCCCATATATGAAATAAGGATAACAACCCCTTGCACGGCAGCAATTAAATACAGTCTTTTGAGATGCCATTAGCACATTATCTGTCAATTTTACAAGGATTATCCACTCTTGAAATCATTCAGTTGGCATTTTATAACATCAGCTTACCCTTTCCAATCCATAAAACCACCCATTGAACAACAATAAAAATGATCCTCATAGAATATTCAATGTTATATTTTACTGTACTGGCACTGCCCCCTTGCCCCCTCTCTCTCTTTTCTCTCTCTCTCTCTCTCTCTCTCTCTCTCTCTCTCTCTCTCGCTCTCGCTCTCGCTCTCGCTCTCGCTCTTGCTCTCACTCTTGCTCTCACTCTACACACACACACACACACACACACACACACAAAATACACATACATACATACATACATACATACATACACACACATACACATACCATTTAGAGAGGAATAATACATTTTTGAAGAGCAGGGTGTTTAGTAAAAACCATAACCTCATTCAGGCCAAAAGAAGACTACTGTGGGTGAGAGGAAGAGAGATGAGGAGGAAAAATAGGATTAAGGACCAACAACAGAAATCATAAACTCATATGAATTTTCAATGCCTCAAACAGGGACCGTCATTACGCATCTTGGATGTAAGTTTTCTACTTCTGCTACTGATTATCCACAGATACTTCAAAACTTTAATCTTTCCTCTATTAACAGACAACTTACATGTAATGTATAAAGATTGTTATACATCATACATATGGGTCATCAGAGTACTGCATTAGTCTAGTTTTTGTTATAGTGGTGATTTATTTTTCTGTTACAAGATAACTGATAAAAAGTGTTTAAGGGACAGAAGAGAGTCTTTTGTTTTTCAGTGGTGGGAGAAGTTCATTTCCTCATAGCAGAGAGACATGGAAACAGGAGCAGGAGGCCTGGCTGCTGAAACTTGAGAGGTGAAGGTAACTACTTACCCTGCATATTGCCTGGAATCATGGGAGGAAACAAGAATGGGACCAAGCTGTGAAAGGTCAAGGTCCTGTACCAGTGACCCACATCCTTCAGCAAGGCCTCACCTCCTAAGACTATACAAACTTACTAAACAGGACTAGTAGCTGGGGACAAAGTGTTCAAACCTGTGAGTCTGTGGAGGCCCTACCCCATTTACAACACAAAGGGTTGCTGAACAGAAAATTAATTCAACACTACCATGTGAACTAATAATCACGTTACCTTGGACAATCTACATCAGAGCGTCTTCTCAGACTCCCCAGAACAAAACAGAAGTGTCTACAGGTCCTAAGGAATAATGAGACAGTGAGAAAACTTAGGCCTTAATCATTGTCAATGCTCTTGCTTACACCTCCATGGCTGTAAGGGAAGATGTGAGAAAAGGAGTGGCTGATCAGATGCATCAACTACTGGAGTGTCAGCCATCGCTATCCCAAGCACCATATCCCCTCGACAGAAATTTATATATCCTTCATATCATAACGCAGATAACATGTTCCAAGAACAGGGCTTTTATTTAGGAAAAAAAGTACAATAGCTCAAGCTAAGTAGAAAAATTTCAAACTTTCATTCAATAATAAGGCGTGAAACATTGCAGCCGCTTAAAGAGATTTATGTGCCGTTTTAGTATTACTGCTTCTCGCAGCCTACTGGTGTTCTCTGATTCATGAGGCAATTGCAAATGCGACAAAAAGAGTCTCTGTTGTTTCTAGTCACAGCAAATGGTATTACAGCGAACAATTAGGTGGTAGAATCAACTGTCATAATAAAAAGAAATAGCTATTATTAGCTCCCCAGATGCCTTTGTGTGTACTTTCCCTCGTGTACAAACAGCTGAGACAAGTACAATTTTAACACAAAGCTATTTGCGAATGACTAAAGGCTACACCTTTAGAATTGCTGTGGCATAACGCAACGTCTCATGTATTATAAATGTTAATTTTATTATTTGAATAGAAGATGCCTGCCTTAGTGGAGTTGTTTCTATTTTGGCCAATAAGCATTCATTTAATATGTAATAATAACATTACATATATCATACATTTTATGGAGAAGTGGATTTTGTTGAGGCAGGTATAGTACATTTAACACTATAGAGAAGAATATAGTGATTTTTAGATATTCTTTGTGGGAAAATAATGTAATGTAACATGAAGCACTAGTTTTTCTTCTGCTACATGTATGGCATTGAAAGTTTCTTTTTCATAATCCAGGACAGAACATGTACAGAGCAGTCTTCAATTCATGTCATCCTTTCCTATTTCTTCCCCAAAACATCAATGACATTGACCTAGATCTTCTGAATAGAGCAATATTTTTTAAACAATAGAACATTGTTCCTGAGAATTAACTATATATTATTCTACATGTGGTCTTTTATGTGGAGAGTGTGGTTCTGCATGTTTAAGAGGAAGAGATAGTGACAGAGAAACACATGTGAAAGGAGGCACATAGGAAACTTAACCCAACAGATGTATGGAACTCTAACCATGGTCAACTCTCAATCCATTGAGATATCATGCCTAGTGATATTTTAGAGTTTATGACAGCTAATGGCTTGATATTTAGTCTTTTCTACTCTTGAACATCTTTATCCTCTACATCACTGATCCTTTAAAGATGTCTTTAGATAATTATAAACAATGAAAAACAACGATCTCTCTTCAGGCTGCATAGAAAAGAGAAAACATAAAGTCAAAATGTCTCGTGTTCATTATCCTCCTTTAAAAACATTCACACTAAAATTATTAAAGCGATTCATCATAATGGCCATCTTTTGCATAAATTGCATCTTCCTACAAAGTAAAACATGACCAATTTTGTTTAACCTGATTTTATGTTACCACAAGACACCTCAGGAGATCCAGAAAGTCACTTGGATATCTGTTCTTACTTCTCCATGCTTGTTTACCATGAAAAATACTATTATTGATGATTAAACATTCAAAGGGTGTTAGGAATCACAAACATTCTTTCAGTGGAAATATTTAATAATAATATTGAAATACAGTCTCTTTTGTTTTGCTCCTTAAAAATCATCTTAATTATTCGATGAAGAATTATAATGGAAGGGATGGTAAGATTGCTCAGTGGTTAAATGCACAAGTTGATTTTCCAGAGGACACAAGTTTAATACCAAGCATCCAAATAGTTTTGCACAACCATACCTAAAATCTGTTTCATTAACAATCTGACAGCCCCTTCTGTCCTCATTGATAACAGGCGCACACACACACACACACACACACACACACACACACACACACACACACAAAATGTTTAAATATACATGCAGCCAAAATACTCACATATAAAAAGAAACAAATATATCTCTAAGAAAAGGGGAAATTAAAATTAAAATGTACATTCAAGTATACTTTGCCAGTACATACAAATTTTTAACTTTAATATTAAGTGACCAAACAACCCGCATATAAATTCCTTTATCAAACCTCATCACCTACATTTATCCCCGAGTATTTTTTCATTCTTTTGTCATTTAAGTGCCTCACAAACCCCTTTTTCAAATTTATGCTCATTTTTAAAGTAGCAGTTTTTGTCCTAGAGCATGGCAATGTTAATGTTTGAGGATTACTTCTTGTTATTCAGCTTTGGGAACTACACAAAAGAGACTCCATTATTTCATGTGGGTTTTTTTGTTTGTTTGTTTGTTTTGTTTTCTTCTGTTTTGGTTTTTTGTTTTGTTTGTTTGTTTGTGTCTTATTGAGTTTTAGTGGTGGTAGTAGCTTTGTTTTGATTTTGAATTTTGGATTTTTGTTTTGGAAGAGGAAATAAAAGAAACAAAGTTGGGTGGAGAGATATGTGTAGAGAAGTGGGAAAAATTTAGGAAGAGTTAGAGGTGGAGAAATAATGTGATTAAAATATATGGACAGTATCAAAAACCTTGATGAAAATAAATTTAAAATGATACAATATTTATTAAAATTGAGTATTTCGTGTAAGTTGTTCTGGTAAGATAAGATAATATATTTAAAAGTCAATACTATTCTAGGGGCCAGTGAGATGACTTAGAGGGTAAAGGCAGTTGTGAATGAGTCTCCCAACCTGAGTTTGATGTCTGGGAACTGCAAGCTGAGAGGACAGAAGGCAGCACTGCAGCTTCCCTCAGACTCTCATGTGTACCGGTTGAGCTCTCTACCTCACATACATAAACCAGGATAAAAATGCGAAATATAGCGTGTGTGTTACTGTGTGTGGAAAAATTTGTGGGTATAATTTAAAAAGAATATTTAGATTACTTTGGAATGTATCCTAAGGATATAACGAAGGGAAATTTGGCATGTCTCTGCTCCAAAGGGGAGAGGGAGAGAGAGAGAGAGAGAGAGAGAGAGAGAGAGAGAGAGAGAGAGAGAGAGAGAGAAGTTGGCTTTATAAAATATATACTGACTGCCTGTTCTATGAGCAATTACAGAAATAACCAGGCAGTAAACATGACTAGTAAACTCATTGTTTTTACCTTTCATTGACCATTTCCTTTGTACATGACACCATGCTACATACTGACATTTTCATACAAATATGCACTGTGCATTGACCCTGTCTATATTCCCCTCACACTGTAGCCAATTCTCCTCTTCTCTTCTCCCACCCCACTAGTCACATATGTTCCATTTTCATGTCCCATATACACACATGATTTTATGCAACTCCATAAAATCTAGGGAGCATACAATATTATTTGTTCTGCGACTTTTTATCTCTTGACATAACTCTGTCCAGGTGCATCAGATCTCTTGCAAATACCATACCTTGCTCTTATTTATTTGTGGGGGGTAAAAGTGCCTTGTGTATGTATACTTTTCCTTTATCTATTTCTCATGAGCACTAAGATTGGCTCTATGACTTAGCTATTATTATTATTATTATTATTATTATTATCTATTAATGTTGTAATGAGCATTGGTATGCATGTTTCTCCATGATCTGTTGATTTTGAATTAAGTTGGTAAGCTTAAGAAAATAGAAAGAGAGAGAGCTGAAGGTGCTTGAAGAGCAAACAGGGCTGATGGACCAAGCATGAGATTGCTTACAATTGAGAGCAAATACAGAACAGTATGAGGTAATGGTTTAAGTCTAAGGCAGAGTCAGTCACTCTGCATCCCAAAGCATCATTTGTGCCTACAGTGTTCTCAGCAGCAGAAACAAACTGTGCTGGATTTCCACATAGGATAGTGTCAGCCACTCTTAACTCACACACCCAGAACTGCTGAGCAGTGTTAAACATCAAAGTCCGCTGCATTCAATCAAAGCATAGTAGACAATGGAGAAGAACATTGGCTTTGTTAAAATTGAAGAAAGGAATAATTGAACATAACCTCATGAATTATGGATGCTACCTACTTCTCTGACAGATTCAATCCCCAAGTCAATCCTTGCAACTTGTCTTATATGACCTCGAGTAGTAATGATCAAACGTTTTATTATTCAAAATAGGATCTTAGGGGAAATAAAAAGAGGACATAGTTAATAATTATGCTAAAAAACTAGACGTAAATGTAGATTGTCTCAGATATTTTGAGATTCCTGAAATATATCCTGTAACATAAATGTTTCTTTGAATACAAAATATAGTAATACAGATATGACTTTTATTTAAGATGGAGTTGGGAATGTAGCCAGTAGCCACCCCTTCCCTTTAATATGAAAAATATTGGACAACTCAATGATTTCAAACTGACTGCAAAGCTGCAAAATAAAAGTGATGTAGGAAAAGAACAAGAATGGGAAATACTCCAGAGTTAAGATCCATAGTCAGTAATTATCTATATGATTAATTGATGTCACAAGGACCCCAAGGTCAATAGATAGATAGATATTTAGGGAAAAATGGCTCTGTGAAGATGAATATTCATATCTGACATTATAAATTCTGACCATATCTAATATTAATAAAGTCTCTTTTTTCATCTTTAAAAAATTATTCTCTGGGTGGTGTAATTGTTTTTTTTTCTTGAATGTATATAAATATGCTACATGTGTGTACTGCTCGTGGAGGCCAGAAGAGCAGGTAAGCTCCTATGAAACTGAGGGCAGATGTGGTTGAGCCCTTATGTGGATGCCAGCCAGCAACTGAACTGAAGCCATCTACAAGAGGCACAAGTACATACTGAAATAACTGTCTACCCCTCATCAGTGTTTTCTGTGGCAATAAAATTAGGACCAATAATGACAAAAATATAGGCATATGGGTCATACAAGATTAAAGGTGTGTATTCAATGAACTAACCACGTTTGTCTCAATGTGAGAAATACTTGACAAAAAATATGAAAGAAGACTTGTTTATTTGGCTCAGGGTTTCAGAGAGCTCAGTCCAACATGGCTGGATCCTAAATACTGCATCTTTTTTTATTGGATACTTTATTTATTTACATTTCAAGCATTATCCCCTTTCCCACTTTCCTGTCCATAAGCCCCCTATCCCGTCCCCCCTCACCCTGCTTCTATGAGGGTGCTCCCCTACCCACCCACCCCACCTCACTGCCCTGACATTCCCCTTCACTAGGGCATGGAGCTTTCACAGGGCCAAGGGTCTCTGCTCCCATTGATGTCAGACAAAGACATCCTCTGCTACATATGAGGATGGAGCCATGAGTCACTCTTTGGATGGTGGTTTAGTCCTTGGAAACTCTGGAGGGACTGACTACATCTTGCTGATAAATAAATGTTTCCATCTTTCACTTTGCTGGTGATGAAACAGAGAGAGTTACAGAATTCAGAAAGAGAAGGAGGTAAATTGTAACTTTACCTGCCTATAATCCCCTGGGAAAGCAGAGATAAGGGTATCTATCCCTGGAACTCACTAACCAAGCTTAGCTGAAACAGTGAGCTACAGGTTCAGTGAGAGGCCCTGTCTCAAAGACATAAGATAGAAAGCAACTGTGGAAGATCCACTGGCCTCCACAGGCACTCAAAAAGCTGAGAATACTTTCAGATAGATGTGTACTTTCATGCATAAAACACACAGGCATGCATGAAAGTAATAGATGATGCTCTCAAAGTCAGAAAGAGCACAAAGTGTGATCTTGGCAGAAAGGACCAACCCTTTAGAATTTTTCTACAATGAGAGGTATTTAGACTTTCCAAGAACTGTAAAATAACTACTTTATCTTGCCATAAGTTCCTGACTTTTTGTCAATTTTATACAGAAATAAATGGAAACAACATAAATGTCAAGCACAATTTTTGACTATGGCTTATTTTGACTTTATTAACTATTTGGTTTTAATATGATCAACCTTTAAAAACAAATATTTCCCTATCATGAGGCCATGAAGGATCCAGATATTTGCATAAATTTAATGGATTTTTTTCTACTTACATCTACTAATGTTAAGTTACTTTGAAGGCTCAAGGCTGAATTCTTCAGTCTTTTTGGAGCCTGCATGCTATTAACCTTCTATCCTTTCCATATTTATCGGTTCCATGATTAGAAATAACTTCATGAAACAATACAATGTAAAATGACAGTATTTGCTCAATAAAAACTTAAAATCCTAACAATTATATAATTTGTTTTCCCTACAACTAACCCTGGCTTTCTTTTGAATTATTTTTGGTTTTTGGCAACAGAAGTAGTTGCCTTTATTTAACTTACAGTTATATTCACTTAATATTAATATAGTCATACACACAAGCATGTATATCTACATTTATAGCTAGATTTTCAATTCATTTAATTTATAAAAATAAGTTTCTTCAGAATGTTTATTTATAATATTATTTATCGTATATTTAATGTTTTAAAACCAATCCATTGTGTAGATGTACCACATTTTCTGTATCCGTTCCTCTGTTGAAGGGCATCTGGGTTCTTTCCAGCTTCTGGCTATTATAAATAAGGCTGCGATGAACATAGTGGAGCACATGTCTTTGTTGTATGTTGGAGCATCTTTTGGTATATGCCCAAGAGAGGTATAGTGGTCCTCAGGTAGTGTAACAATTTTCTGAGGAACCCTCCAGATTGAACAGAATGGTTGTACCAGACAGATGATCAACAATGGAGGAGTGTTCTCTTTCTCCACATCCTCGCCAGCATCTGCTGTCGCCGGAGTTTTTGATCTTAGCCATTCTGACTGGTGTGAGGTGGAATCTCAGGATTGTTTTGATTTGCATTTCCCTTATGACTAAAGATGTTGAACATTTCTTTAGGTACTTCTCAGCCATTCGATATTCCTCAGTTGAGAATTTTTGTTTAGCTCTGAACCCCATTTTTAGTAGGGTCATTTGTCTCCCTGCAGTCTAACTTCATGAATTCTTTGTATATTTTTTTGATATAAGTCCTCTATCAAGGATTAAAAAGATCTTTTCCCAATCTGTTGGTTGCCATTTTGAAGGTAACTTTATGAGATCCCATTTGTGATTCCATTAGGCCATTGGCCATTTTTGTTCAGGTAATTTCTCCAGTGCCCATGTGTTCAAGATGCTTCCCCACTTTTTCTTCCATTAGTTTGAGTGTATCTGGTTTGATGTGGAGGTCCTTGATCCACTTGACTTAAGCTTTGTACAGGGTGATAAGAATGGGTTGATCTGCATTCTTCTACATGCTGACCTCCAGTTGAACCAGCACCATTTGCTGAAAATGCTATCTTTTTTCCATTGGATGGTTTTGGCTCCTTTGTCAAAAATCAAGTGACCATAGATGTGTGGGTTCATTTCTGGGTCTTCAATTCTATTTCACTGGTCTATCTGCCTGTCTCTATACCAATACCATATAGTTCTTTAAGGTCTATGAAATGGCACAATCCCTGTAGCAAAGCACTATATTCTGTATCCTATATCCTATATCCACATCTTAAATCCTATATTCTATATCCTACTTTAGCTACTATATTGACCCAGAAAACTCTGTATTAGTCACAAACAGCTTGAAATAGTAATCATATCAATGAATGTGCAGAATGATTAAATAATGAGAACTGAATATTGAATTCTCCACTTCTGTCCACAAAAGCCATTGTTCATGAGTAGGATTGTAAATTTGGCAAATTTTGTTATATGGATGTACTGATGCAACGTTTTTGTTGTTGCTGTTGTTATTGTTGTTGTTGTTGCTGCTGCTGTTATTGTGCTGCTGCTGCTGCTGCATTTGTTTTTATAAACTTAATCGAAGCTGGAATCATCTGAGGAGAAACATTAATTGAGAAAATGCCTCCATAGTAGCTAAGTCCATTCAGCATTCTTTTGATTAATGATTGATGTGAGGGGGAGTCCACTGTGGGTGATGCCATTCCCTGGGCCGGTCACCCTGAATGTATGTGAAAGAAAGCTGAGCAAGCCATAGGGAGCAAGCCAGTAAGTAGCACCCATCCATATCTATGTTTGTTAACCTTTGGGTACCGTCTACTTCTGCTCCATCTTTCCCCCTGTAATGGACAGTGATCAGGACACATAAGATAAATAATCCTTTCCCTCAGCCATTTGCCTTTGACCGCATTGTTAGCACAGCAAGAGAAAATATACTGGGGCAATGATATTCCTGTTCTGCCCAAGTCTAAATCTTACTGTCTCTCAACAGAGAATGTTCAGGGAAAGACAGAACCTGGAGCCCTCCAGAAATGAGGAATTTCTCCATGCTCCTGTCCATTCTGCTTTGGAAAGAAAGGCTCGGCCTCAATCACTCCTCTGAAGCATCGTTTTTCTGGCAATGCCTCCTTCTCACTCACATCTTCAGATGCTGGTGTGCTTTTGAGCTTTCCATTTCTGTGACAAGTACTTGCCAGGACCAAAACAACACAGGAAGGTTTTCTTGAGTCTAGATTTGTCATAAAATTTCTTTGTATGTGTCTCTCCACGCCATGTTAATCTGATTCCATTGCTTTTGGGTTTGTAGTGAGAACAGATATGCAGGTCAGGTTACATTGCAGGGTTTTAGCTCACAGCCTACAGTGCAGAAGATAAAGATAGTGTTCCTTTCAAGGTCCCATTTCCAATGGCCAGACCACATCCTACTTGGCCTCATCTCTTAACAAGCTCAAGCATCTCCCAGCAATGAAGTGAGGAAAGTGGAAGACTTCATGCTCAGGTCTTTGAAGGATGCTTCTCAAAGATGATTCACCAAAATCAGCACTGCCTGATTCCATCTACAAGACCTTATGCTGCTCTACATCTTTTTAAAACTCATGTTTATATTTATATTTGTGCCTATGTGTGCAAAACACCTCATCTTTGCCATTACTCATCAAGGCCAGAAGTATTAAGATCTCCTGGAACTAGAATTACAAGCAGCTCAAAGTCATCATGTGAAGGTGGTAGGAACTGAACTCATGTGCTCTGCAAGAAGAGAAAATGCCCTTAAAAGTTGAGCTAACCAGATGAGCTAGCACATCTATTTCATAAATTTTTACAACATAAGTAAATTCCGTAATCTCTTTCTCTTCAGCATATTCAGTTTGCCTCTCCTGCTGCAAGGGAACCATCTGTGCACAGGATTTAGCCTGCCAAGCAGCCACACCTGAGCCTAAGAGAATCTTCCCTCTAGCTATGGGAAGATTCCAAGAAAGCTTCTAACATCCTTTCTCACCAACATGCAAAAATCATCTGTGTATCTCTTTATCTAGACCTAAAGGAGATTCTCTTTGTCTTCTGTGATATGGGAGAGAAGTGAGGCTTTACCACATATTAGCACACAAAAGTGTCAAATAAATGTTAAAATTATGATGACTGAATAGCTGTTTTCTCATCAAATCACATAAATGTATTGAACTTTTGTGTTACGTCAACAATATTATGACAGAAATGTATCCTCAATTAATGTTTGGCCTGTATTATAGGTTCTCTGTGAGCATGTGGCCACTCAATGAACTCCTATTTAGTATACGATCTCATTCTAAATGAAAAGCTTTTAACGTAGATTCCTGCTGAAATTATAGCTTGAGTTTAGGTTATTGTCTTGGCTGAATGTTATTTTGGTATAGGTAATATTCTCCCAAGGCATTAAAGTCATGTGTGAATTCTACAAGAAGCATTAGGATCTTATTGTAGTCATTCTCTAGAGCCGTTGCATTAATGAGCAGATGCAGTTTATGTCTCCCAGATTTATAAGATAGAATTCTGAGCATTAAACACAGACTCTTATTTTTCATCCCTGAATCAACACCCATCAAGCTTTGAAATAGTTTTCACATCTTTCTGCCTTCAAATTGACAGTGTTGTTCATAGCTCTGTGAAAAAACATGGCAATTTTTGACATTTGTAGAAATAGCAATTACCCATAGTAAGAAACATGAAAAGGCCCCAGTCAGCCTGTCTTACTTTAACTATGTCCAATGACATGACCAAAATTGCTATAGAAACACAGTTACTCAAGTGGATAACTACGAAAGTAATAAACCCAACTAGGAAAAACCCATTTTTGCTGAACCAAGTAGCAGAAAAACATGAGGCCAGCAGTGTTATAGCAGGTAGAGTAGGGATTTACTTTAAAAAAGCAAACAAGAGCGATGACTGTCAGCCTGTTATCTGCTTCTTTCTTCTACAACATCCCTTGCTAAGTGGTGATGTGTTAGAAATAATGTGGCCACATAGGGAAGCAATGTAGATAGAATATCTTCCATCTCAGACCTGGAAGGTACTTACAGAATCACAGAGATTTGTTTGTTTGTTTGTTTGTTTGTTTGTTTAACAGAGGTAATTTAGAGAGACTTGAAAGCACAAGTCAACATTCTGTAGTTTTGATCCTAGCCTAATCTTAGATTATTTTTATGGGGAGCTTAAGGGTACAATGTCCATCTGAGCTGCACATGCAACAAACGGTAATTAAGTAACCTCACAAGGGAAAATGCCCAGAATCATGCTACATATTGAACCTAAATTTGCAAAGAGAGCCAGCCGGTTTCTCTATAGCAATTCAGTTCATATCTCCATGTATGACGAAGACTCAACAACTGTACTGTGAACACATTACTTATTTGCAACTTGTGAAAGAATGAGAGCTCCAAGAAAAAGCAACAATTACAACAACAACAAACAAACAAACAACAAAAAGAAAGACAAGAAGGAGCAAAAGTACATCATGTGCATTCTAGGAGTTGGAACATAAGCATTAGAAAGCTGTAAACCTCTCCTATATTTTGTACTTTTCACAAAGTTGTTTGACAGATTCCATGTATTTTTAATGATAACTTAGGATTATAGATTATATTTTTGTGTTTTATTATTAAAGGCCTTATTATTTTAGGAAATCAGTGGAGTTTAGGAAATCAAAAAATGTACTCAATTTCAATTGCTCCACTATCGGATCCCCCAAATGGAGACCGTACAAACAACACACATCTGTCACTTACTGTGGGCTAAGAGTGCAAGTAGAAATTGTTAGTCCTTTGCTTGGAGTCATTCAGGTTGCAGTCAATAAGGAAGCTACACTATAGTCTCATCTGGAGAACAGATGGGAACTCCATTTCTGAGCTCATGTAGGACACTGAACATTTATCTCTTATGATTGCAAGATTGTCCTCTATCCTAGGTAACATACATAAATAAACTTCTTAGAGGCCATCATTATCATTTGCTGTAGGAGGTCATTCCAATTCTAAGATCCTATTCCCTGATTGATTCTTGACATATCAATAAAGATGCTAGTGGTCAATGTGCTGGGCTGAATAAGAGGAACTTCAAGGTCCCCACAGGCAGGCTAGAAGACACAGAGAAGAGAGGAGAATTTTCACTGTGTTTCAGACGAAGAGAAAGTGACCAGCCATGTGAGACCTCAGGTAGAGCAGACATAGGCCCCTTCTCTAGGTAGGAGATTAGGAAAGCAACTAAAGCTGAGGGCAGTTTTGGGTTGCAGAGTAAGGAGAAGGTTAACGGAGCAACTAAAGTTGAGGGCAGACTTAGGGTGCTGAGCTAAGAGTATTGGGAAGAGCACGCTAGCCGCAGGAGATTAGAAGCACACAGCAATTGGTCCATAAGACAGGTTGAAAATTGTGTGTGTCTGTGTGTGTGTGTGTGTGTGTGCGTGCGTGCGTGCGTGCGTGCGTGCATGCGTGCGTGCGTGCGTGCGTGTGTGTGTTTCATCCATGTATCCTAGGAAACCTGGGTGGGACTGTTAGCATGGTTTGCAGGGTAGCAGACTACACACTACGACTTGACCCTTGGTATTTTCTATCATGGCCTTTCACTTTAAACGAGCAGCAGGAAGAACCTGCAGGGAGAATATGTCAAAAAGCTATGGCATAATATAATCAACCATGTAGCACCCTTTTACTTGTGCATCATGTATTTATTATGAGCAAACTCCTCGCATACTTAAAGGGGCCAGTCTGATTGCACAAATAAGCAGTTCGTGAGTTAAGTATTCTAAGAGGCAACTTTATGATCTCTCTGCCACTTATGCTAAGACATTTACACAGGTTATTAAGTTTAATATAGCATAACTCTATGAGGGTGATACCAATGTTAAACAGAAGGATCTAACTAGGTACCCCAGATCATATTTTAGTAATTCGCAAAGAGGTTAAATATGAAACTACTGTTCACTAAAAACAAACTTATTTTCATAGCCATTAAACAATATTTCTTCTTACTCATTTTAATCCATTTAATCCTTTATCTCTTTGTTTCTGTCAGAATTGATAAGTCTATACTTATCAATATAAGACTGTACAACGAAGTCCTCTGTACTAATTTAAGCAAATTGAAAACTAACATCGAACACAGTAAATCAATGAAGGTAATGTCGGCTTGATAAACTTCTAATTCACCAACTGAATCCATTTTTAAATATATATTTTTACCATAAGAGTAACTTCCTTCAAGATTCCTATCTGTATCCCTTTCACATGTTACACAATTTCACATGCAAGCCTCTGTGAATATGTCAGCCTAGAATCTTTGTGTGTACTTTCCATTACCACACAGTCTCTCATACTTAACATTTATGAAAGGTAACTGTCAAAAGGCATTGTCATCTCCAAAATCATCCATGTAACGGCTGTGTTTAGCTGTTCATTGCTAAGGCCAACTCTCTGAACATAGCATGACAGGACAGACATCTTGTTCTGGTCTATGGTTTCAGGGGTTTCATTCTGTAGACAGCGATTCCACTAATCCTGGACATACAGCAAAGCAACAAGCCATGGCAGTAGAAGAAAATGGTGAAGGAGATTCTCCACTTGATAGGCACCAGGAAGAACAGTATAGAAAGGAAGTAGGGTGGTATTTAGCCCTAAGATCATTGTCCTAATGACCTATTCCTTCAGCTAGTACTCACTTTCTTTTGTTTTCCATTTTTATTGCATATTTTCTTTATCTATATGTCAAATGTTATCTATCTTCCCAGTTTCCCCTCCGGAAACCCCCTATCCAGTCCCCCACCCCTTGCCTCCATAAGGGTGCTGCCCCCATCCACCCACCCCTGCCTCCTCGCCCTGGCATTCCCCTACACTAAGGCATCATCATACCTTCCCAAGGCCAAGGGCTTCTCCTCCCACTGATGCCCAACAAGGCCACCCTCTGTTACATATGTGGCTGGAGCCATGGGTCGCTCCATGTGTACTCTTTAGTTTGTGGTTTAGCCCCTTGCAGTTCTGGAGTGTCTGGTTAGTTGATACTGTTGTTCTTCTTATGGGGTTGCAAACCCATTCAGCTACCTCAGTCCTTTCTCTACTTCCTCCATTGGGAACCCATTCTTAGTCCATGGGTTGGCTGTGAGCATCTGCTTCTGTATTTGTCAGGCTCTGGTAGGGTCTCTCAGAAGACAGCTGTATCAGGCTCCTGTCAGCATGCACTTCTTGCCATCCCCAATAATGAATGGATTTGGTGACTGTATGTGGAATGGATCTCCATGTGGGGCCGCCTCTGGATGGCCTTTCCTTCAGTCTGTGCTCCACACTTCTCCATATTTCCTCCTGTGAGTATTTTGTTCGCCCTTCTAAGAAGTACTGAAGCATCCACACTGGTTTTTCTTCTTCTTGAGCTTCATGTGGTCTGTGAATTGTATCTTGGGTTTTCCAAGCTTTTGGAATAATATCCACTTATCAGTGAGTTCATATCATGTGTGTTCTTTTGTGAGTGTAGTACACACTTTCTAAGTTTCCACCACCTGCAAATATATTCCCCATAAAGAGACCAATTTCTCTGCATGCATGCCTATGGAGGACATTTTACATTTGTCATAACATCAGATGTTGCTTTTTATTATTTTACAAGAGAAATTCAATGTCATATTTATTTTAACAGAAAACTGTGAGAGATGTTTTTATATACTAATGTTCCCATAAAAAATATTTTATACTAAGTAATTCCCTGAAGCCTAGAAATTGCAAACTATATATAAACACGTCTTTGTAGAGCAAAATTTGACAGCAAGAAGTATCTTTAATGTTTTTGCTTTGACTGGCAAGAAAAGTCTAATAAAGTTATCTGTCATGTATAAGTGAAGAAGAGTCGAATATTGTAGTAAGTTATTTGTTAAAAGAAACAGAAATGAAGGAAGGAAAGGAAGTAAGGAAGAAAGCAAGCAAGATAAAAAGGAAGCAACATATTCTTGGTTGAGTTCCATGGAAATAAATGCTTTGCTTCTTTACTAAGCTTTAGAGAAGAAGAACTGCAAAACAGAGACTAAGCAAAATGCTCTTGCAAGCAGATGACTTCCGTTGATGCTTCATTGCGATTAAAGCAGACACTTCACTCAGAAGAACACTTAAATTATTACACATTCTTGGACTCAAAAGTGTTTAAATGAATTTGTATCTATCATGTATATATTTAAAAGAAAGATTTAGCCATTCCATATATATATATATGTGTGTGTGTGTGTGTGTGTGTGTGTGTGTGTGTGTGTGTGTGTGTGTGTGTGTATGTATATATCACATCTAGAGTGAAAGAGAAACACCAGTTGATGGAAGGAATGTCTCGAAGATGGCCTTCCATGAGACTGCGGTGAATTTCTAGGTCAGAAATAGTTGCCATATCCTTCCATGCTCAGGCAGGATAGGATTGGGCGTGGTCTGATTTAATGATGGTTTACCATCCAGATTAGTGGTCACCTGCCAGGATGCTATAGGTATGCCAAGATAGCAGCATCTTCTTTCTCAGGACATATTAAATAATCTCTGATACAGACCATATCTTATTATTTTACTCTTCAGTATAATTCTTTTTCATTTGAAAAATTCATCTCAGAAGATGTCCGATTGGTAGACCATTAAGATGCAGGAGAAAGGACCTAGGTTCAACTCCCAGAATCCACATAAAATACTAAGTTCAGTGGCTTGTAACACAGTGCCGAGAAAACGGAGACTGATAGGTGCCTGGGATTCACTGGCGAGTCCCAGCTTTACTTTAATTTCTGAAATCCAGGTAAAGTGAAAGACTCTGTCTCCAAAGGCAAACTAGATGTACTTGGGGAATAGCACAGGAGGCAGAACTCTGGCCTCCACATGTGCACATAAATACACATACACATATCAAAGTTATATATTTAAATATATGGAAAGAAATTTGGATGTGCATATCTCAATGTACACAAACATTGCCAAAATATGATGCTCTATTCAAATCCACAGTGTCAGGTTGCACATTAACTCTCTAGATTTAGCCACAGGAATTAGAAGTAAATAGTTCAAGAAGGCTTGGATTGAGCTATCAACTATTAAAATTCTTTATCACATGTACTCCTCTAGAATGAGGGACTCAGTTCTGTGGCATCAAAGAATTGTGCCAACTGATATCTTTCATCAAGCACCTTACACAAGCTTCGTCCATGAGGAGCCATTATGCCCTAGCTTGGGTTCCTGATGTGGCACACATCCACTGTCTGCTTGACACAGAGTACAATGTTCAGCTTCATGGTCTGAACTGGGGCATCATTATAAGGGCATTTCCAAGCCTTAGACATGTGATGCCCTTTCTAGCTCTCTCCCTGGAAGTCTTCAGATGTAAGTATTTGTCTCACACTCCAATTTCTGCCAACTCCAAATATGCACAGATGTTTACCACTGCAATGCAGTAAGGTCACCATTTGGGATATTTCCATACTGATTTATAAGAGAAGAATACGGAATGAGTTTGAGGTACATGAGTCTAACAGACTTCTGAAGACCGAGTAGCTATATGCATAACATAGTGGGGCTCTCAGAGTCTGAACCACCAACCAAAGAGTCTACATGGGCTGGACCTAGCCTCCCTAAACAAACGTAGCAGATGTACAGCTTGGTCTTCATGTGGGTCCCAACAACTGGAGAAAGAGCTAGCCTAAAAGCTGTGGCCTGCATTTGGGATATATTCTTGTAGCTGGGCTGCCTTTTCTGGACTCAGTGAAAGAGGAAATACCTAGCCTCATAGAAATTTGAAGTGCCAGGGTAGGAGATACCTACCAACTCAGAGGAAAAGGGTAAGGGGGGTGGTGAGGCAAGGACTGTGAGAAGGGGTGCCCAGGAATGGGGCAGTGAGAGGGATATAAAGTGAATAAGTAAAGAATACAAATAAATTAAAAATTTTCAACTTTTCAACACAAGTTGCTATGGCAAGTTGAAGAATCTTTATGGAAAATAAACATGTTTATCATGTCATTGTCAGACTGCTACAGATAAAGCCTCAAGACTTCCCAAAGTTTTATTATCACATTTCATATTACTCTGAGTAGAAATGGATTGCTTACAGCCAAATATTAAAGCTACAATGTGAGTTTTGATAAATAATACAACAAATAAATAATATGTTTAGATATCATACCTGAAATGAACTTTATCATCCATATTAATTTCATCTATTTTTCTTTATCCCAAATAGTTCATTGAAATAAAATTCCCAATTACATATGATGCTCTCATTAACACCTTGCATTTTCCTAATGAGTGGTGATGTGCTTTATGTCTGTTATTTTATATAAATCTGTCTCCTGTTTAAACAGAAAGCCAAAACCATAATTCTTCAAAATTAGTCTGTCATCAAGAGACAATCACATATATTTTGTTTCCTTTGCCTAAAATTTTAGTGGCAAATCCCTGAAGTATTTAATTTTCCTTTCATTAGATTTTAAATGCTTCATTTTATTCTAACCAAACAGTCATCTTTGTAATCAGATGTTTCTGTTATAATCGTTGGGATGATGTGATTTTTGTAATCATAATAAAATTAAGATTTAGTATCTTGAGATGACTGTTTCTTTCTCCTTGAATGAAAATGGAAGTCGCAGAACAAATTACACTGAAAATTTATATTTAATATAGAACGCAATCTGAGGAGAAAGCATAGTGGGTAAAGCATTTACTGTGAATGAAGTGAGGAACTGAGTTCCGATGCCCTGGGACCTGGTTAAGTTGGAGAATGTACTTTGTTTCTGTAATCTGGTGCTATTCTGGAGAAGTGGGAAAGTGGCCTGAAGCTCAGTTATGTTGATTTATACAGTCGTAAACATCCAAGAGACCCTGTCTCAAACAATGTGAAGTCAAACCTGACGCTATCTTCTATATTTACATATTGGAATGAATAAGTATGTGTGTGAGTGTACCTGTACACACACACACACACACACACACACACACACACACACACACACACACACAGAGAGAGAGAGAGAGAGAGAGAAAGAGAGAGGGAGAGAGAGAGAAAGAGAGAGAGACAGAGACAGAGACAGGGAGACAGAGAGATTAAGAAAAACAAGCCTAGATAAGCCCTTCCACCTTGTAACTGATTTCTACACTGACAATAATAGAACAATGAATTTAAAATGTAAGCTTCAGTTTCTACTGTTTTTAATATGGAAAAAGATTTATGAAGTATGATATCCTTTTTATAAAGAATGATGGTACAGGACAGAAAGCAAGTTAAAAGAATTATCTCGAAAATGGTCCCCCCCTCCCACAAAATTTTTGCCTTGGTTTTAACTTCTAACACCCAAGCAAATTGTCTGTTTGTATTTTCACTTGATTATGTTTAAAGATTTAAATGTCAACCCTAAAGACTCCCCAAATAAATCTTTCTATTTCCCAAGCTGGTTACTTTCCGAAGGCCAAGCTATGAACACACCAAACTCTTTGACTGATTTAATAACAGCCAGGCTTGTCAGGGGAGAGGGCTCCTTCCGTCTGGAGGGCTAACAATGTTGATTTAATTTAGCTCTTAATTGCTTCACGTTGTAAATTCCAGCTCTCTTTCTTGTGATATTTCTTCTAAAAGTCACCGTTGTCATTATAATGTGAGGTACTTGCTTTTCATCTTTCATTCTCGGAGTTACTGAGTTTATGCTCACTTAACGTTACATGATTAATGACTCTGTCACCTGCACATTTAAGTTTAAAATAAATAACTGCAAAATACTTAGCTTTAACAAAATGAAAAAATTTAAAAAAAATGTTTTGGTTAAAGTAGCTTATTAAAGTAATAGGCCGTGAAATTCTCAAACTGCCTTTTTTTTTCCCCTTCTGACTTAAGATTCTTCTCTCTTTATTAACCTCCTTTGAAAGACATGCAACATATGTATATGTATGTTTTGTCTCTTGAGAACTGTGCACCATTTCTTGAAACTCATTAATCTTGTAAGCATGAGAAATCTCCTCATGTGATCATAACAGCGATTCGGTTGAAAAAAATCATTTCTCATGGACATATAAAGTATTATTCTGTGTGTTTATCAAAACATGTTTATGTTCCTTGACAAAGTTTATTCCTCAAGACTCTATGTCTTCAGAATTGTGATGGATCCTCAAAGAAGCCTTACTGATACCGGGTGGCAGGGCTACAAGCTGAGCAAAAGCAGTGTCTGCCTTAACAAGAGGCCTTCTTTCCCTTCGGAATTTGGTGAGGGTGAAGCCAAAGCAAGTGTCCTCCAAAGTCAACAGGACATGTATGAAGACACATGCATGTCCCTCTAGCTGCTGTCACTGACCCTGCATATGTAGTTGTTTGGGAATGCTGGGAGAAGGAAGACTACAGTTACCACTCTCGGACAGGACACTATTCCATGTGGTTGGTGTGTAGAATATCCACAGGTTAAAATTTTATAAATAAACAAGTAATATGCTTAACAGATAATCATTCAATATTTCACAAGACTCTAAAAATGTATTACTTTTATTTTTGTTTACTAATACAAATTATTTTTTAAATTACTTTCTTTATTTACATTTTAGCCACTGCCCGCCTCTTCCACAATTCCTCCTTCCACGCCTCTTCCCCCTTGCCTCCGAGAGGGTGCTCCCCCCAACCAGAGCTCACCGTTCCCTGGGGCCTCAAGTCTCTTGAGGATTAAGTGCATCTTTTCCCACTGAGGTCAGACCGGGCAGCACTCTGCTAAGTATGGCCTGGAGCCTAGGATCAGCCTACATATGCTATCTGGTTGGTGGCTCGGTCTCTGGAAGCTCTCTGGGGTCCGGGTTAGATGAGACTGCTGGTCTTCCTATGGGCTCACCTTCCCCTTGTAGGATATGACCTGGTTTAGGCTTGTACAGATTTTGGATATGGTGTCCTGACTGACTGATATGACCTGCATGTGGATAATATAGAGTAAATTCAGGTGTCCTCTGAAGACATTCCATTGCCTCCCTTGAGACTGTTTCCTTGTCCTGAAGCTCAGCAATTAGGTTAGACTATTTACCTCACCATTCTATTGGCTTTTTTTTTATAGTGGGTGGGGCGGGGTGGGGTGGGGTGGGGGACGTCCCAGAAATTAAATTCAGATCTGAATCTTCTACTTCCGAGGAAATCATCCCTTGGTATAGCACTTTTAAGTCCTGCTATTGTTCATTTGGATATTACAGAGGGAAGAAATTGCAAATGGCTTTATTGAGCTAGGTTTCAAATTGATTTAAAACGCCTAACAAAAGGCATCATGGTAATTTTCAACATATTACAAACATGTGTGATCTCTACCATGCCAGTCATCTTGTACATCATTTCTTAGTCTCATAACAGTGATGGTTTTCATGACTGTCCTACAAATGAGATTTGTTCAGGAAATATCTCCAGCTAGCTCCCACTGGGAAATTGAATATTGAGAACAGGAAGGTCCTCCTGCCTCCGAATACATGTTGGACTCTATATCTCAGTACTGATGTAATGATTGCGTTGGCATTATTTTCATATTTTCATGATGAGGCTTGAATGGTATGAATGGATGAAAATCATATTTTAAAAAGCATATTAATGGAAAAAGTTAACATTTCCTTCTCAGTAGTTTGTTACTTCCTTGCAATACCACTTTGAAACAGAAAACTAGTAACTATACCACAGAATGTTACATACATAAGCTTTGATGGAGCCCAAGGCTAAAATATACCTCTTATTTCTCTACTGCAGCAAGTACCCTTCCACGTGACAAAAAAATTTTTGTTTCAAAATTCAAACAAATAGATGTAGTTGAATACTAAGTATCCTCAATGATAACCTCCCAAAGCTCACAGGGACTAAATCAACAACCAAAGAGTACACACAAGGGGCACCCATGGCTCCAGCTGGATGTGTAGTAGAGGATTGACTTATCGGGGAGCCCCTTGGTCCTGTGGAGGCTCGATGCTCCAGCGTAGGGTAATGCTAGGGTGCTGAGGCAAGAGTAGGTGGGTGGGGGAGCCCCTTATAGAGACAAGGGGAGGAAGAGGGGAAGGGGGTTGGTGGAGGAGAATCTGGGAAGGGAGATAACATTTGAAATGTAAATAAATAAAATAACCAATAAAAAATCTCTGAATATCTATTTCCATGCCAATACATACAAACATTATAGTGTGTTAATAAAGTAAAAATCAAAATGGTTTGCCAAGCTAATCATCATTCAACAGGCTCCTCGAGAACACATTAAGGGGCTGGAGAGATGGTTCACGGATAAAGTGATTCCCTTGTGAATATGAAGACCTGAATTCAACCACTACTCCCCACCTTGAACATCTGAGCATGATAGCACATGCTTATAACCCTTGTGCCAGGAAGCAGAGATGGAAAGAACCCTCGCATCTAAGATAACTCAGTTCAGCCTACCTGATATGTTGTAAAGCTGGAGACCATTGAATATCCCTGTGTCAACAAAGAAGGTGAATGGAGTCCTGAGACACCACTGTCAAGCACACACACACTGCTCAATACACACATACCCACAGAGGGAGGGAGAAGGGGAGGGAGAGAATAAGGTTATGAAGTTCATTTGTATTTTCCTCTCTGTGGTTCATTGTTGGGGTGTTGGGTTCATGGGTCCCAGTGTGTCGGCGATGGTGGATATTTTGAGTAGGGATATAGGAGGGGGTCGTTATGTTACAGCAGCACATTTTCCTGTGACAGTTAAGTATATGAGATAGCCTAATGTTTCCCCACTTCCTGACCTCTGTTCTCACATCTAATTTAACCATTAACAATTGTACGCATATAAAAAAAATTCAACATTGTATCTAATACAATTCAGATCTGTCAATCAAAATCACTATTAGTAATAAAAATGAGTACGTTTGGTTAGGTGCAATGTTATGACCAAGCACTTGCCTCGTGTAGAACAGGTTCTCGATTTCCTCCTCAGCACCCCAGCTTATTACAACCAAGCCAACCCCAAATAACATAACACCTGCAGGATAGAAACAGAGTGCCACTTCAATATGGCATAGCACCACTAATGGGAGAAACTTGTCTTTAATATTTTTAATATAATGTTTATCTATTATAATGTACCATATGTCATACTGTAAATATATCAGTATTTGCACACTTTAACGCATTAGCACTTTAGGAATTTTACAATGTTTTAAAGGTTTTTATAGATGTTTTTTGTTTCTGTTTTTAGGCAAATTTCCCACATTAAGACACTTCTATTCTGTTAAATGTCCTTTCTCTTGATAGTTAAAATATGGGACACCCTTAAATTATAGTGTACAAATTATCTTCCTGTTGACGGTTGTGGTGGAGATGAATTCCCATGGCTACCGTGACTGCATTATTCAAATGCATTGTCTTCAAATACTGGAAAATTGGATTCCTTCAAACCATATCTTTAGGAATCCACATGCTTCTAGGAAAGTAATATCTTGGCAACAAAGTGAATTATTTCAATATAATCATTCACCGAGGATAAACCAATAAAAAATTCAGCCCGTTTTCCATAATGAGTACAATTCAAGAGGGCCATAAAAAAGTGCATGTCAAGAAATTAGCTTTGTGTCATTGACAGCAATGTGGAATAGTGTATAAGTAATGAAACGAATGACAAGAAAATAATGAAATACCAGAGAGAATTAATATGCTGCCCTTCCCATTTCTAACAGCGTTTAGGAAGGAGGCTGAAAGCTTAATGGATCATACGGGTGATTAGCTCCAGCTTGTAATTTTAAAATAATCATTGATCATGTGCGAGGGACGGGTTATGAGTCTTACCTTTACAGAGTTACCTACCAATCCCTTGTACATTCTGTGTGTCACCCCAAGGGTTGACAACTGGTTCTGCAACTCCCTGAAGAATAAAAATTTCAAATGGTGTGAATTACTTAATTCTTTTCCAGGGCTTCACACAGTCTTCATGATATTGTTCAGTCTTTGTTCTGGTCTAAAAATAAGTACTTAATATTTCATATCTCTATCTATCTATCTATCTATCTATCTATCTATCTATCTATCTATCTATCTATCTATCTGTGTGTTTCTGTATCTGTCTCTTACTCTGTCTCTGTTTGTGTCTCTGTGTCTCTCTGTCTCTCTCTTCCTCCCTCCCTTATTATCATCATTATTGTCATCCTCAGTACACAAATGATATACTTCTCCAAAAAAAGTAATTACTCCTGACAATTTATAACTTATTTCATAAAAAGAAAAAAGTTTCTGCCTCATTACTCTAAATAATTAACAAACTTGAAAAATGAGTTTGCAATTTGGAAATTGGAAGAAATTGGAAGAACACACCCTAGTGCAGGGTATGTTCTAGAAATTACACTAGACTCTGGGGTAAAAAAAATGAGTTCCTGACTCTTTGGACAATTATATGAAGATGAAGCTGGTTTCATTGTGTCTATAATTCTAAATAGAAATTATGTCATGGACCTATGAGATGGTTTGTTGGTTAAATGCACTTTCTACTATAGGTTAGAGCTGAGTTCAATTCCCCAAACCAATATGTTGCAAATAGAGAAGTGATTCCCATACTTGTCCTTTGACCTCCACATCTGTCAAAGGTCCCCAATAAATTTAAAAATGTAATAATTTTAATTGCTTTGTTTTTGTTAAAATTCTTTGGCTTTTCTAATAAAAAAAATTGTATTCTCCAAGTAATTCTGCTTGCCAATTGCTTCTCAATTTACCCATTTTAACATTTCCTTTTCTTTCAAAGATTTACTTACTTATTTTATGTATATGGTGCTCTGTTTTCATGCATATCAGAGGAGGGTATCAGATCTCATTGCAACATTTCTTAGTACACATTTTTAGTTTTATACAGGAAATCTATACAGGTGCTTTTGAAAGTGTTTTGTAGGTTGAGTTTTCTTGTCCTTGGAATTTTTAGGCACTTTCACTTTTCTAATTCTCCTTAATCAGATGAATCCAGTGAAACAGACTAAGAAGTAATTATTAATAACTTGATTTTGCCACAAGAATTTCTGACAACGAATCTGTAAATGTGTATTTTTACATTTCAGGGGATGAGCAATGCTTCCTGGAATCTCACACCGATGTTAATGAGCACCTTAAGCGTCTTTCTACCTCTGTAACATGAAACCGGAGATTATTAGTGCGCACGGCGAAGCTTATTTGGGGCTTTACTATGGTTTCTGCCCATGGGACATTAGCCCCACTGACCTCAAGCCTGTGATGAAGCTCATGGTGGGTGTGCGTAGCTGAGGAGTCTATGCAGCTCATAGCAGCTGTCAAGCAAAACAAAGAAGCAGGATAAGTCAAGGATCCCAGGATCACCCATAAGGAAATATTCCCAGTGATATAACTTCCTTCTACTAGAATTGACCCCCTAGCTATTCTATCCCCACTCCATTGAGCCATCATCTAAGGACCAAAGTCAAACACATGGGACTCAGGAAATTCAAAATCGAAACTTCAGGGGGCAAGGTCAGAAATAAGACTTGAGCATTTAGAAAATTTGCCAATTATCTTTGTATGGCAAAATAAATGATATTTAAGAATGTGTAACAGTATGACAATGTATGTCCAGAAGTGATTAGTTAATTCAGAATACTTTTGCTCTTGAAAAGAATATAAAAATGATAATTTTGCTCTTGATAAGAATACAAAAAGGATACTTTTGCTTTTGATAAGAATCTAACAGGAACTGGGCATGGTGGAGTGAACCTATACTCCCAGCACTCAGTGGGCAGAGGCAGAAGGATTACCATGAGTTTGAACTTAATCATTGCAATAACCTGACTCTGTCTCAAAGCAAAACAAAACAAAAACCTAAAGATTTAAAATACATTACTGGCGGAGGAAAAGTATACATCACAGCTGAAAATATAAACTTTTGCAGCCCCTATGGAAATGAAGTTTTCCTAAAAACACACACACACACAAACAGAACTATTTGCCTTAGGAGCCAGAAAAGGTACTCTTGAATATATGCCAAAAAAGATACACTAAGTCAATACACCATGAACATATGATTATAGCTGCATTGTTCATAGTGCCAGATAATGAACCCAACCTAGTATCCATCCATATGCACAGATTTCATTCATATGTAAAAAAATGAATTATGGCATTTGTAGAAAAAATGGTTGTAACTGGATGTTATTTGTTAAGTAATATCAACCAAGTTCAGAAAGGAAAAAAGATTTTCCTTTAATAATTTATTTTTACTTATTTACTTAACATCCTGATCATAGCCCATCACTCCTCTCTTCCAAGTCTCACCCTTATAAAACCTTCCCCTCATTATTTCTTCCTCTTTGAGGGGTGACACCAAGGAAAAATGACTTATCACATTTTCAAAACCTAGATTTAAATTTGTGGGGTGTGTGTGTGTGTGTGTGTGTGTGTGTGTGTGTGTGTGTGTGTAAACGAAACAAAGGCATATATTGAATAAAGAAGTATGATGCTGAATGTCTTGGGAGTTCCTAAAAGAAGGTCAAAGCTGAAATATTGCTGAATAGAGGAAAACAAAAGAAAGCATAGAGAAACAGTAAGAACATTTTTAAACAACTTCAATGTGAAGAAAACAGTAGATGAAGGAGGAGGAGGAGGAGAAACAATTTTTAAAAACCCATTAAACATATTTTCTGCTGTTCATACATTATTTTTCTTAGTTTTTAAAAATGTATTTATTTTATTTTATGTTCGTTGGAGTTTGCCTACATGCATCTCTGTGAACCACGTACATACTGGATGCCTGAAGAGGTCAGAAGAGGGGGTCAGAATGCCTAGAACTGGAACTGTGGGTGGTGGTGAGATTCCACATGGGTTCAGGGAACAAGACCTGGGTCCTCTACCAGAGCATCAAAGACTCTTGAGCACTAAACTGTCTCTCCAGACCTGCCATCATATGTCATAGGTATCCTTTCACTGGAGCTTAACTGACTCAGAAGAGGACACACCCTTAAAGAAACGGAATTCTCCTCATCCCAGCAGCTATAAACTATCAATAGCTTCTCAGTTAGTGGTGAATTTTCTGCCCAATGATGATCAATATAAATAATATGAATTTTTCAAAGTAAAAATGTTAACAAAAAAAACCTGTGGTAACAAACAAAAGGGCAAAAAAAAGCTAAAAGTTATTGATGTGACATCATGTCTTGTGGCACATATGTAGAAAAAAATGGAGTTTAACATACTTATGTAACATGTTCATTATACTTTTATTGCAGCATGGTTAATAAATATTTATATTAAGTATTTTGTTAATTGTTACACTCTGGGAGAAGTTGTAAGAATGCTACAGACTTTTATAAAGCAACAATGAAGGAGTTGGAGTATCAGGGCAGTTCATCACGCCAAGTACTAGGACTATCGGTTCGAGTGGAAGCCAATAGCAGACATCACATGCCTTCAGTTTTAGAGCATCACAGACGCCCTTTACTTTCACTACTATAAAAACACAAACAGGCTGGCAACCTCAGGAACTTACTGTAGCTGTCAACTCTGTCCCTTGGCTGAGAAATTAGCCCAGTTATTGCAAACTAAGGGTGTCTGAAACGTTTTCTGGATGATGGAGGTGAGTTTAAGTGTACAGATCTGGTGCCTTGATGGGTGTTTCAACAATCTCCGTGAATAACCCAGGCAAAGCCAGGTCTCCTCACTGTCAACTGCCACTCAGTATCACAAAGAAGAAAAAAATAATAAGTGAAAACCATTTCTTAGTTTAAGTCATTCTCCAATGGTGAATTAAGGAGTAACACAGTCATTCACACAGCCAGAATTTCCAAAAACAGTCATCAGATATGGCTCCCTTTGCCCCACTCCACAAGGAACTTAACAGCAGCTGTTAAAAATCTTTCATTCTGTTTTTGATTTCTTTGTGATCACGATTCTTGTGTCCCCCTGTCCTCACTCAGTATCTGTTTCCACTGCTCCCAGCAGCCAGACTCTCAGAAGTGAGTCATTGGCTGGAGAAGTAGCACCACCTTCTCTTGAACAAGCATGGGGACCTGAATTTGAGGTATTAATGCGCCATCATAAATAAACAGGATGATAACTCACACTTGTAATCCCTGTGCCCATTGGCTAAGAGCCATGAGTTTAGAGTTTAATCATGAAGTTAATACTTATTGCAATTTGTTATTTCAAACAAAAATCATGTTTCAGGAGCTTATAGAGGATACTAATTATTTTTCAATATTATTACTTCATACTAAATTAAAGTCATGCTAACATTCTCTTTAAAATTTATTTACTAAAAGAACCCTTGTCTACCATGTACAAATCTAGATGTAATGTATACCTTAAATATTTTATAACAATTAAAATTAAAAGTATAGAAATTTAAGAATATTCTTATCTTAAACTATCTATAATCCTTTTACCTAAAATAAAAGTTTCTATAGAAAATATTTGAATGGTTTGTATTTATATTTCCATTTATATATGTTCACTATGCTTGGCAGGAAGTAGATATGGCACTAAAGAAAAGAAGACTATATAAAACCATACGATCATAAAGACATGGTATAAATTAAGGCAACTAAGATACTGACAGAAAACAAATAGCGTGACAGGCATGGCAGTGAACTCTGCTCCCCACAACTGAGAGTCAGAGGCAGTCGGATCTTTGTGAAGTCAAGATCAGCCCACTCTGTTTAGTGAGACTCAGGATACTAGGGGAAAAAATAATGAAAGCCTATATACAAGAGTAGGAAAGATGGAGGAAATTAGTAAAATTCTAAAATCAGCTAGATTCATTGGTTTGGCCTCTGTCGAGAATAGTATATCACGACAGGTGCTGTTGTGAATAAGATGATAACAATCTGAACTGATGCAGGAAGACAGGGACATGTGTGGAGGGCAACACAACTTCGATTCTGGGCATCAACTCTATTACCCCAGGTCTTTTACTAGATCATGAACAACCATGATATCACTTCAAGGATCAAACCCTTAGCATATGCATCTTTGCAGGGAGATAGAATACTTATTCACAACAGGTCGTCCTTCACTGGAGCTGGCCCACTCTGTTGAGGAAGCTTCCTTCTGTGTAAACAACTCCTATCCAGTAGGAATTATGGCAACTCAGAACCAGGTCAAGAGAAAAATACTTGGAAACAGAACAAGTACAAAGAATGACGCATCACACCAGCATATGTGTTGATGGTTTATGCAGAGATTGGAAAAGCTGAATAGTACAGTAGATAATAGAACTTCCCTGGAGGAATAATTGTTGGATATTTGTTGAGACTCCCCAATGGGCTTGTGAGACCTTCAAAAGCTACTGTTTTAAATTTTACCACCAGCAACACTTTAAAGAAAAACTTTAAACAAGCCTTTAAAGAAGGAAAGCTTCATGGGGGAAACTCATCTAGAACATAAGGGGAGAAATGTAATGAATTCATACTTTCTTGTGAAATCAAATTAACCAAGGCTAAAAGCAAGAATAGAACACTTCTGTAAATTGAACTAAAAACCTTACAGTAAAATCAAGAAATTAGGCATAAAAGCACTTACAATAAATTCACCTCAGAAAATTTAAAGTCAATAACATCAGCTGGGAGTACATTATTATGGAAATTATTGGCTGAATGTTTTAGTATATCTTATTTACCTCCAATAAAAATCCCTTGAAGAAAGCCATGCATCATAATTCTACAGTGACCATCTTCCATTCCCAGGAATGAAAAACAAATCAAAGGCAAAAGGAAGAAGATTATACTTGTGATTTTGAAACAGTGGACCTAGAGAAAAAGAATTGATACTCACAGTGTCACAAGTCAGAAACTAAGCAGGTCATTGTGGGCACTTACCCTTTCAGAGAGATTTTTTTTTGCAGAGTTTTGGGTCCACCAATCTCCTGTGATAGTTGCTGTCAGTGGGTAATTTTGTCTCAGGCTCACACATTGCTCCACATCACCTCAAGTTTTCTATGTTTTTTGGTTTGGTTTGGTTTGATTTTGCTTTGCTTTGCTTCGCTTTTTTCTTTTGTCAAAGTTAACAAAATGTGGACAAATTCTGATTCAGGCAAATTGCATAGATTTATCGTAGTTTTAGAAAGGTGAATTAGGCAACTTGGAAAAAGAAATGCAGAACATTATGAAAATAGGTGCCAGGCCATATGAAATTTTCGTTGTTCAGTGATCTTGGTGTTCAGTTTATAACAGGAAGATCATTTTGTGTCTCAGGCATTAAAATAGAAGTCTGCAGTTAAACTAAGAATCATATTGTACACTGCATCATAGACAGCTTCATATTTATTGGGAAAAGGAAATCCCCACAAAACATGCAGTTTACAGCAATAATATAAGTGCGGTGAAGGAGGGGTCCTAAAGTCAGCAGAAGATACCTGATCATGAAGATGATGGCCAAATGAAAAGAAAAAAATGAGGAAAAAACAATCAAAATTGAGTTTAATCAACCTATCACCATCGTCTAGACATCTACTTGCTTGGAGCATAAGGTAAAAAGAAGTAAGACAGAATAGGTGACAGGAAACGAGACAGCACAGCAGGGTGTTATCAAAATACAGAACTACCATTAAGACAGAAAAAGAAAATGAAAATGTGATTCACGTGCACATTCATTGACACACATTCTTGTTCTGTCGTTGACAATAGAATCAATGATAATTCTAAATGTCCCAGAGTCTAAAACCTAAAGACTGGAATATATGCAGATGTCAACACCAATGCAAAGCACAGTAAATGTGTGTGTTCATTACATTTGCAACTTTAAAGCCACAATTGTGTGCTTTCAGCTCTTCATCTCATGAGGTTGGTTTGGTGGATATTGTTTAGAAAAGGAAACAAAATGAAAGATCCTTTAGAGTACCATTAGTGTAGAATAAATATATGGGAGAAATGTATACAGGTGTTTCCTATCTTTCCAGAAGCTGTCACAGACAAAAGGGGACTGCCATTATCAAATAATGTTGAACCTAATGAATATTTAATGACCTTGGGTCATTAACATAACCAAATGTATAGATAATGATCTTGTGCAAGAGCAGGACAGAGATAAATTGCTGTGGCATTTCAGAGGAGGGAAAGATGCGGCGTGTGGGAAGGGCCATAAAAACTACGTCCATCACCACACATATAATTAGCCCTGAGGGCTGGGTTTCAGGAGGCCTGACTTGATCACATGATGCTCTCCATTAAAGTGTGCATGTTTCTTCCTTACCATATGGCAATCTGACTAACAGATCAACTGAAGATTTGCAAAAATATTTTGCATACATTTTGCTAATTTTTGAAGTGCTAATTTCTAGTACTTTAGCAATCTCTAGAACACCTTACGGGAAAGACCATGCAGTCTTCTGATGGACACAAAGAGGTACATTTTCCCTCATTTTCTTGTCTACTAAAGGTTAATTTTTATATTTGGTTGATGCATTTGTGCCAATGAGTGTCTATGTGTCAGTATGCATGGATGTCAGATGACACAAATCTTTCATTCCACCATGTGGATTTTGGGAATCAAACTCAGCTCCTCAGAGTTGGTGGTAAACACCTTTACCAGCTGGAGGATTTCTCTGGCTCGTTCTCATTCATCTTTACTCAACCAGTCATATAAATAGTCTTTTAGATATAGAATAGCTGCCTAGAACTCTTATCTTGTCATAGCTTAAACAGAGCCTTTCTGTACCTCCCGTTATCTAAGGGAATCTTCCAGATGCAACGGTGATTTAAAGCCAGGTGAATGACTATAAGAAGAGGGCGAAATGAAAAAGATCACAGTGTCCATCTCTCTTAGGAGTCATCACTGCTGGTTATGTAGATGAATCCCTTTCTGTGCTTACATCATCAATAGGAACACATAGAACATTGCCTGTCTGCCTTCATACTTGTGTACAGATATACCAGTGTTTTCTTATAGACAACTCCAGAAGAACCCAAACATGGATTACCTTTTTTTGCAATGGTCATTAGTTCAATGCCTATTTAATATATTTGAGGGTCCAACAGCAAGTTGTTTTAATATCATTTTACACAAAATAACAATAGAAATGTTGATCAGTATAATTCAAGGACTTCGTTAGATTAATAACCCATTTCTTAATATGTCTCATAAATATATAATTGATATTCATTTCTCCTTTGGAATATTTTAAGCCTATGATTAAAAAAATGAACTAGAACCTGTTCACTAGAGATTTCAAATACATGCTAATGAGACATGACCTGGAGGTAACTGTCATGAGCACAATTTCTGCATATCATCTGTTACTTTGATTAACCTTCAATATGAAAATGTAAATAACTAGGCAAAAAAAAAAAAGGAAGGGAAGACTTTCCCTTGTAAGCTGATTTATTCTTAGCTACTCAACTGCACACCATGTTTCATCCTCTGCATTCAGACACTCAGTGGGCAAACATAAGCTAAACAATCTACCGCAAGAAGGGCACTATTGAAAAGAATGTAATTTGTAAGTAATGGGATTTAAGGTTTCACAATAATGCTGGAGGAGTATTGTTGTTTTCAGTATATCTAGGTATTAATTAATGTGTTTTGAAGTAATTATGTCAACTTTCTAAATAATTCCCATGTGTAATTAACATTACAACTGAAGTTTTAAATCTATTATTTATCTTCTTTTCACCCCTCTACCCTACTCTAAACATATCTTGAACTAAATTTTAAGTGGAGCTTTGGGCAGATGCTTTTATATATTTATTTGCATATATGTATATTTATACTTAACAACAATACCTTTTTTATAAAAGACTATGAATTTGAAAGAGAATAGGAGGCATGTAAAAGGTCATAGGGAGGAGGGAGATGGTGTCTTTTTATTTTGTTTACATAAAAATAGATTAAAATTTCAATTCTATTGATAATCTGTTTCTCTACCAATACCATGTAGCATTTATCACTATTGCTCTGTAATAGAGTTGGAATCAGGGATGGTGATTCCTCCAGAAGTTCTTTTATTGTTCTGGATTGTTTTAGCTATCCTGGGCTTTTTTTTTTTTTTCCAAATGAAGTTGAGAATAGCTCTTTCATGGTCTATAAAAATTGTGTTGGAATTTTGATGGGAATTGCATTGAATCTGTAGATTGCTTTTGGTAAAATGGCCTTTTTTACTATGTTAATCCTATAGATACATGACCATGGGAGATCTTTCTATCTCCTGATATCTCCTTCAATTTCTTTCTTCAGGAACTTGAAGTTCTTAACATAAAGATCTTTCACTTGATTAGAGTTACACCAAGATACTTTCTATCAATTGTGGCTATTGTAAAGAGTGCTGTTTCCCTAATTTCTTTTTTCTAATGTAATTTTATTTTTCTTATTTCTCAGTCTATTTATCATTTGTATAAAGGAGGGCAACTGGTTTTTATTTTTAGTTAACTTACAGGAACATCATGAAGTTTGCAGGTAAATGGATGGAACTAGAAAATATCATCCTGAATGACATAACCTAGACCCAAAAGACACACATGGTATGTATTCACTGATAAATGGATATTAGCCGTAAAGCACAGGATATTTATGATACAGCCCCACTGACCCAAAGAAGTTAAACAAGAAGAAAGGCCTGAGTGAAGGTGCTTGAATCTCACTTAGAAGTGGGAATAAAATAGTCATAAGAGACAGAAGGAGGGAAGAAATTAGTTGGAAGACGAGAAGGGGAGAGAAATAGGGAGACAGCAGTAAGTGTGGGAAGGATCAGGAGAGAGGACCAGAGGTCCAGGAAAATGAATGGGAATCTGTAGCTGCCAGGAGGTGGGGAAAATCTCTAGGAAATCTGAGACTTGGGATAGAGGAGGCTCCCAGGAGTCAATGTGGGTGACCTTAGCCAAGATTCCTAATAGTGGGGACAAGGAAGCTGAAAAGGCCACTTCCTATAGCTAGGCAAGACCCCTAGTAGAGTCTTAAGTACAACAACGCACTCACAAAACTTTAGACCCCAAATCTGTCCTGTCTAAAAGAAATGGTAGGACAAAAATGGAGCATAAACTGAAGAAATGGTCAACTAGTAATACACTTAACCTTAGACAAATCCCATGTGCAAACACCAATCCCTGACACTATTAATGATTACACTGTTATGCTTACAGACACCTAGCATGACTATTCTCTGAGAGGCTATACCCAGCAGCTGACTGAAACAGATGCAGATACCAACAGTCAAACATTGGGCAGAGGTCAGGGACTCTTATGGAAGAGTTGGGAGAAGGTTTGAAGACCCTGAAGGACACGGGAACCCAACAGGAAGACCAACAGAGTCAGCTGGACTGGACCCTCTGGAGCTCTCAGGGACTGAGTCACTTACCAAGGAGCATATACAGGCTGGACCATGACCCCTAGCTCAGTCTCCATGGCTGCCTTGTTTGTCCTCAGTGGGAGATAAAGAACTTAATCCTGCAGAGCCTTGATGTGCCAGGGTTGAGGGGATACTCAGAGGGCCCCACGCTCTCAGAAGAGAAGGGGAGGAGTTCAGAGGAAAGACTGTGTGAGGGAGGACCAGGGGGTTGTTGGGGGAGGACAGCACTTGGATGTAAATAAACAATTTTTTTTAAGTTTAAAAATAATGCTTATGAGAAAGTAAATATTTACATAACTTAATATATACAACCCCATGAAGATTATTCATATTAATGTACAGCTTAGTATTATAACATGTTAGTTGAAATAGAAAATCTCATCCACTGTATGTCATAGGAGAAATTCCATATTAAGAGTTTCTGTCTCATATCCCTTCCTCCAGCTTTTATGAATTGGGGTCTCTAAGAGGAGAGACAGTCTCATAATGACTCATCTCAACTCCAGCCAAGTACTTCATGTATGCAGAAATAAATGTTGAGTCTTATAAATGGGGCATTCTACCTACAGTGTTTATGCATCAATTTGAAGTCTCACTTGAGAATATGAAGTTGAAGCAAAAAGAGATTGATACTGATCTGCCCAATGATCTGCTCTAGTTCCCAGCAAGACATACTTAAGTTGTATTTATGGAAGTATTTAACTCCTTAATACAGATCTATGTGGGAGCATAGGAAAGAAGGGAAACTCTCAAATTGCTTTCATAAATCAGGTGAAACACTGGTCTAAGGTCCTCACAAAAATTGTACTAAGGAAATTTCACATTAATCTCACTTATGAATATTGATACAAAAGGTTCTTAAATGAAGTGTTTGTACCTAGAATCCAACAGTGCATCAATCATGATTACTAGCTGTGCTTGTTTTATAAAACACAAAACCAAACAATACACTACTAAATACATCAAAAAGAATTTTCTAATATCAATATTCTTGCTTACTTTTAAACAAATAGTTTGGATGGTTTTAATGTTTTAGCATTGCTGATTATCTGCAATTTAAGAACAAATGCATTGCGATCTCTGCTGAGAGTGTTGGTACACTCACTGTTTCCTAATTTACTCTTTTTCTTTATTTGTAAAACAGGAGGCCATAATAGTCATGAGGGTTAACCTTCACTTCAACTTGATTGGATGTAGAATTACTTAAGAGACTGAAGAAAAAGCTTAGAGGGGTTTGCTGGAGATGTTTTCAGAGATAAGTTGGGGAGGAGAAGAACCATCCTGAATGTGAGTAGCATTATCCCAGTGTTTGAGAACCAGTATAGAGTCAAGATAAATTTAAAAATTGAAATAAATAAATTATAAATATAGCATATTTCCAGGTTTCTCTGTTCTCAATTTCCCAATCCCCATGATGTGACATGCTCTGGTATATTGTGTTCATATCACCAGGATAAAATAAGAGTCTGACATGAGACTGGAAAAAATATCCATTATTAAATCCACTTTAAGAACCATAGTTGAGATGTTTCACACCATGAATGTTTTCTCTTATTAAAGTCACTGCCTGCTACTGATGCTTCTCCTGTAGGAAGCAACTCTCACTTCTGCTCTTCTAGATGCTTCCCATCAAATGATAAGTCTTGCTTCTATATGCTTATGACTTATTAATTTCAGATATTAATTTCAGACTTCCTATTTATCTCTTCTTTATCCCAACTCAGGACAGTCCTTCATTATGATTATTATATTTAATACAGGTTTTTATCTCATAAGACATTTGCTTACTTGTTTGGTTAGAGTTATCCCAAGATATTTTATATTATTTGTGACTATTGTGAAGGGTGTTGCTTCCCTAATTTCTTTCTCAGCACATTTATCATTTGTATAAAAATAGGTTACTGATTTATTTGAGTTAATTTTATATCCAGCCACTTTACTGAAGTTGTTTATCTGCTGTAGAAGTTCTCTGGTAGAATTTTTGGGATCACTATCATATCATCTGCCAATAATCACTATACCACGACTTCTTTTTTGCCAGTTTGTATCCCCTTGATCTCCTTTTGTTGTCTTATTTCTATAGCTAGAACTTTGAGCACTATTTGAATAGATATGGGGAGAGTGGGCATCCTTTTCTTGTCCCTGATTTTAGTGGATTGCTTCACTTACTCTCAATTTAATTTGATATGGGCTGTTATTTTGCTGCAAGTTGCTTTTATTATTAAGTATGACCCTCAAGTTTCTCATCTCTCTAATACTTTTCACATGAAGGGGTGTTGTATTTTGTCAAATAATTTTTCAACATCTAAGGAAAGGATCATATGTTTTTTTTTCTTTCAGTTTGTTTATATAGTGGATTACTGTAATGGATTTTCATATATTGAACCAACCTTGCATTCCTGGGATGAAGCCTCCTTGATCATGGTGAATGATGGTTTGGATGTGTTCTTGGATTCACTTTGAGAGAATCTTTTTTTTTTTTTTTTTTGTTCTTCTGACAGGTTTTTTTTTTCATTTTTATTAGATATTTTATATATTTCCATTTCAAATGTTATCCCTTTTCCTAGTTCCCCCTCTCTCTCAGCCCCCCTTCTCCTACTACTATGAGGATCCTTCCACCCATCTATTCCCATCTCACTACCCTGGCATTCCCATACATGAGGGAAATGAGCCTTCATAGGACTAAGGGTTTCTCCTCCTATTGATACCAGACAATGCCATTCTCCCCTACATATGTGGCTGGAGCCATGAGTCTCTCGATTTGAACTCTTTGGTTGGTGGTTTAGTCCCTGGGAACTCTGGGGGAGAGGGGAGTACTGAATTTTATTGAGTATTTTTGCATCAATATTCATGAGCTAAATTGGTCTGAAGTTCTCTTTTTTGTTGGGTCCTTGTGTGGTTTAGGTATCTGAGTAATTGTGGCTTAACAGAATGAACTAAGTAGTGTTCCCTCTGTCTCTATTTTATGGGATACTTTGAGGAATAGTTTTCTTTAAAGGTCTGGTAGAATTCTGCATTAAAGCCACCTGGGCTTTTCTGGGTTAGGTGGTTTGTAATGACTTCTATTTTCTTAGGGAATATGGGCATTTTTAGATAGTTTACCAGGGTAAACTCTAACCAAACAAATGAAAGATCTGTATGACAGAAACTTCAAGACTCTCAAGAAAGTAGTAGAAGATCTCAGAAAATGGAGAGATCTATATGCTCGTTGATTGGCAGAATTAACATAGTAAAAATGGTCATCCTACCAAAGGCAATCTATAGATTTGACACAATCCCTATCAAAATCCCAACACAAGTTTTCAAAGACATAGAAAGACCAATTCTCAAATTCATCTGTAAAAGTAAAAAACCCAAAACAGCAAAAATGATTCTTAACAATGAAGGAATATCTGGGGTAATCACCATCTTTGACCTCACGTTACACTATAGAGCAATAGTAATAAAAACCGCATGGAACTGGTATAGAGGCAGACATGTTGATCAATGGAATAGAATTGAAGACCCAGAAATAAAACCACATACTTAACAGACATTTGATTTTTGACAAAGAAGCCAAAAATATGCAATGGAAAAAAGAAAGCATCTTCAATAAATGGTGCTGGTCTAACTGGCAATATGTATATAGAAAAATGAAAATAGATCCATATTTGTCACATTGCACAAAGTTCAAGTCCAAGTTAATCAAGGACCTCAACATAAAACTAGATACACTGAATGTAATAGAAGAGAAAGTGGGAAAGACCTTGACCTCATTGGCACAAGGGTAAATTTCCTAAACAGAACTCTAATGGCTTAGGCTCTAAGATTGAAAATTGATAAATGGGACCTCATGAAACTTGAAAGCTTCTGTAAAGCAAAGGACATGGCCAATAGGACACATCCACAACCTACAGATTGGGAAAAGTCTTCACTAAACCCACATCTCATACAGGGCAAATATGCAAAATATACAAAGAACTCAAGTTAATCACCAGAAACCAAAGAACTCAATCAAAAAATGGGGTGTAGAACTTAACCAAGAACTCATAACAGAGGAATCTGGAAAGGCTGAGAAGCTCTTAAAGAAATATTCAAAGTCCTTAGTCATCAGGGAAATGAAAATCAAAATGACCCTGAAATTCCACCTTACACCAATCAGAATGGCTAAGATCAAAGACTCAGGTGATGACAGCACATGTTGGCAAGGATGTGGAGAAAGAGGAACACCCCTCCATTGCTGGTAGGATTGTAAACTGGTAAAACCAGTCTGGAAATCAATTTGGAGGTTCCTCAGATGATTGGAAATAGATATACCTGAAGACCCATCAATACCACTCTTGAGCATATACCCAAAAGATGGCCTCACCATGCCACAGGGGCACGTGTTCCATTATGTTCATAGCAGACTTATTTATAATAGCCTGAGGCTAGAAACAATCCAGATGTCCTACAACAGAAGAATGGACACAGAAAATATGGTTCATTTATACAATGGAATACTACTCAGCTATTAAGAATGAGGAAATCATGAGTCTTGCAGTCAAATATACAGAACTAGTCAAATATACAGAACTACCTCATCATCCTGAATGAGGTAACTCAGGCCCAAAAGAATATGCATGTTATGTACTCACTAATAAGTGGATATTTGCCCCCAAAAGTACAGAATTCCCAGGATAAAATTCAAAGAATTCAAGAAGGCTAACAAGCCAAAGAACCCAAGTGAGTATATCCAATCCTACTTGGAAGGGAGAAGAAAGCAATCACAGGAAGAGGGGAGGGAGGACAGGACCTGGAGGGAAAGAAAGGAACAGGAGTGAAGCCCTGAGGGCCAGCAGAAAGAATTGAAAACAGGTAACCCTGAGAGGTAAGGAGGTACCCTCAAGAATGTACCAGAGACCTGAGAGGTAAGAAACTCTCAAGACTCAAAGGGAAGGAGGGACCTTAGATAAAATACCTTACAGTGGGGAGAAGGAACTTGTAAAAAGATAGGGCATCAAGTGGAGGGAGGGAGTTGCCATCCAACAGTAGAAAACTCTGATCCAGAATTATTCCTGACTGAAAGAACTGCAGGGACAAAAATGAAGGAGAGCTGAGGAAAAGGAGGTCCAGTGATAGGTCCAACTGGGCATCCAGCTCAAGGGGAGACCTGACACTGTTACTGATGCTGTGGTATGCTTACAAACAGGGCCTTATCATGGCTGCCCTCCGAAAGGCCCAAGAAGCAGCTGAGTCAGATGCATATATTCACGCCCAGCCAATGGACAGAAGCTGGTGACCCTGTGGTTGAATTAGGAAAAAGCTTTAAAAAGCTGAGGAGGAAGGTGACCCTAGAGGAAGACCAGCAGTCTCAACTAATGTGGAACCTTGGGATCTATCAGACACTGAGACACCAACCACATATACAACGGAGGACTGCCTAGTCTGGATTCACTCAAAGATGATGCACCTAACCCTCCAGAGACTTGGGGCTCCAGGGAATGGGGAGATCTGGTGGGGTGGTGGTGGGGAAGGTATATCCTTTGGAGACAGGAGGAGGAGAGGTATAAGAGGTATGTGAGGTGAAACAGTCAGAGGATCAACTGGGAAGGCGACAAAGTCTAGACTGTAAAAAATGATTTAAAAATAAAAATAATTTTAAAAAGGAAATAATTGCTAAAATTTATCATTACATGCTTGTTTAGAACTAAATATAGTACTATGTGATTATTTTTCATTGATAAGTATCGTGGCTTGAATAAGCTTGGCTCAGGGAATATGAGGTTTTATTGGATGGAGTAGGTGTGGCCTTGCTGGAGGAAGTGTGTTCTCTGGGGTTGGACTTTGAGATCCTCTTCCTGGCAATCTGGAAGACAGTCTGATCCTAGCTGAAGTTGAGTCAAGATGTAGACCTCTCAGCTCCTTCTCCAGCACCATGTCTACCTGGACTCTGCCATGCTTCCTGTCTTGATTATAATGGACTGAAGCTCTGAACCAGGCCTAATTAAATATTGTCCTCTATAAGAATTGCCTTGGTCATGGTGTCTCCTCACAGCAATGGAAACACTAAGATATTAAGTAGCCATTAATTTTTTTTGCATCACTTGATTTTTGGTGTGCTGTCTCCTTTTGCATGTAACATTAATATCTCTACTCAGGCCAAGAATAGCTACCACACCCTCATATTCTTTTGAGTATACCACAGTAAGTCTTAGTCATGGTTAACTGATTAACATGATTAACTTGACTAGTTAATCATGTCTTAACTTGATGATATTTAGAAATACCCTGGTAACAAAACTCTATGCATAGATCTAATAGGTTTTGTGGATTAAGTTACTGAAAAGGATAAGGTACCCCCTAAATTTGAGCAGTAACTTTCCATGGGTTTTGATCTTGAGCTGAATCAAAAAGGAAAAAACAGCTAAGCAGCATCATTTGTTTCTCTGTATATTGACTATGGTTGCAGTTGTCTTGAGTGTCTGCCAATATATCTTCTCCAAAAGAAACTTCAAAGAACTTCTCCAAAGTAATATTTCTGTCTTAGTTACTGCTCTATTATTGTGAGGAAACACCATGATCAGGGCACTTTATAAAAGAAAATATTTAATTGGGAATTTACTCACAACTTCAGAGGGTTTATCTAAGATCATCATGGTGGGAGGGAGACATTGCAGCCAGCAGGCATGGTGCTGGAAAAGTAAAGGAGAGTTACATCCTGATATGCAGGCAGCTTCAGAAAGACGGCAGGAGCTTTTGAAACTCCAAATCCTATCCCCAATGAAACATTTCTTACAAGACCACACCTACTTTAACAAAGCCACAATTCCTAAACCTTCTCAAACAGTTCTACTCTCTGGTGACTAGACCTTCAAAAATATGAGCATATGAGACCATTCTTGTTCAAAACACTGAATAGTCCTTCTTCAGTATAGACCTGGCCAATGTACATTAAATCTAGTTAATTTGAGTATTGAGAAATATGAATTAAGCTTTGAAATCAGTATAGAAGGGTTACTTCTGAACTGAATATCATGTAAGAATATTATAAGATTGCATAACTCTTTGAATGTGAAAATATTTTATAATAATTGATCAAGGGGAGAGACCTCACCGCCTGGTCAGGTGGGCACTCCTGAGGCTGCAGAGCGGAAGAGACCACCAACACTGCCCACCCCTGCCCACATCCCTGGCCCAAGAGGAAACTGTATAAGGCCTCTGGGTTCCTGTGGGGGAGGGCCCAGGAGCGGCAGGACCCCTGCCTGAGACACCGCCGGAACCTGAAGGAAACAGACCGGATAAACAGTTCTCTGCACCAAAATCCCGTGGGAGGGAGAGCTAAACCTTCAGAGAGGCAGACACGCCTGCAAAACCAGAAGAGACTGCTCTCTGCACACATTACTGATTCCAGAGGAAAACACTTAAAATCCATCTGGAACCCTGGTGCACGGAGGCTCCGGAAGGGCGGCGAGATCTTCCTGGTTGCTGCCATCAGAGAGCCCGTGGGCAGCACCCCGCGAGCGAACTTGAGACTCGGGACCACAGGTAAGACCAACTTATCTGCTGCAAGTGACCTGCCTGGTGAACTCAAGGCACAGGTCCACAGGAACAGCTGAAGACCTGTAGAGAGGAAAAACTACACGCCCGAAAGCAGAACACTCTGTCCCCATAACTGACTGAAAGAGAGGAAAACAGGTCTACAGCACTCCTGACACACAGGCCTATAGGACAGTTTAGCCACTGTCAGAAATAGCAGAACAAAGTAACACTAGAGATAATCTGATGGCTAGAGGCAAGCGCAGGAACCCAAGCAACAGAAACCAAGACTAGATGGCATCATCGGAGCCCAATTCTCCCATCAAAACAAACATGGAATATCCAAACACACCAGAAAAGCAAGATCTAGTTTCAAAATCATATTTGACCATGATGCTGGAGGACTTCAAGAAAGACATGAAGAACTCCCTTAGAGAACAAGTAGAAGCCTACAGAGAGGAATCGCAAAAATGCCTGAAAGAATTCCAGGAAAACATAAATAAACAAGTAGAAGCCCATAGAGAGGAGACACAAAAATCCCTGAAAGAATTCCAGGAAAACACAATCAAACAGTTGAAGGAATTAAAAATGGAAATAGAAGCAATCAAGAAAGAACACATGGAAACAACCCTGGATATAGAAAACCAAAAGAAGAGACAAGGAGCTGTAGATACAAGCTTCACCAACAGAATACAAGAGATGGAAGAGAGAATCTCAGAGCAGAAGATTCCATAGAAATCATTGACTCAACTGTCAAAGATAATGTAAAGCGGAAAAGCTACTGGTCCAAAACATACAGGAAATCCAGGACTCAATGAGAAGATCAAACCTAAGGATAATAGGTATAGAAGAGAGTGAAGACTCCCAGCTCAAAGGACCAGTAAATATCTTCAACAAAATCATAGAAGAAAACTTCCTAACCTAAAAAAGAGATACCCATAGGCATACAAGAAGCCTACAGAACTCCAAATAGATTGGACCAGAAATAAAACACCTCCCGTCACATAATAGTCAAAACACCAAACGCACAAAATAAAGAAAGAATATTAAAAGCAGTAGGGGAAAAAGGTCAAGTAACATATAAAGGCAGACCTATCAGAATCACACCAGACTTTTCGCCAGAAACTATGAAGGCCAGAAGATCCTGGACTGATGTCATACAGACTCTAAGAGAACACAAATGCCAGCCCAGGCTACTGTATCCTGCAAAACTCTCAATTAACATAGATGGAGAAACCAAGATATTCCATGACAAAACCAAATTTACACAATATCTTTCTACAAATCCAACACGACAAAGGATAATAAATGGTAAAGCCCAACATAAGGAGGCAAGCTATACCCAAGAAGAGGCAAGAAACTAATCGTCTTGGCAACAAAACAAAGAGAAGAAAAGCACACAAACATAACCTCACATCCAAATATGAATATAACAGGAAGCAATAATCACTATTCCTTAATATCTCTCAACATCAATGGCCTCAACTCCCCAATAAAAAGACATAGATTAACAAACTGGATACGCAACGAGGACCCTGTATTCTGCTGCCTACAGGAAACACACCTCAGAGACAAAGACGGACACTACCTCAGAGTGAAAGGCTGGAAAACAACTTTCCAAGCAAATGGTCGGAAGAAGCAAGCTGGAGTAGCCATTCTACTATCAAATAAAATCAATTTTCAACTACAAGTTATCAAAAAAGATAAGGAAGGACATTTCATGTTCATCAAAGGAAAAATCCACCAAGATGAACTCTCAATCCTAAATATCTATGCCCCAAATACAAGGGCACCTACATACGTAAAAGAAACCTTACTAAAGCTCAAAACACACATTGCACCTCACACAATAATAGTAGGAGATTTCAACACCCCACTCTCATCAATGGACAGATCATGGAAACAGAAATTAAACAGAGACGTAGACAGACTAAGAGAAGTCATGAGCCAAATGGACTTAACGGATATTTATAGAACGTTCTACCCTAATGCAAAAGGATATACCTTCTTCTCAGCTCCTCATGGTACTTTCTCCAAAATTGACCATATAATTGGTCAAAAAATGGGCCTCAACAGGTACAGAAAGATAGAAATAATCCCATGTGTGATATCGGACCACCACGGCCTAAAGCTGGTCTTCAATAACAATAAGGGAAGAATGCCCAATATACGTGGAAATTGAACAATGCTCTACTCAATGATAACCTGGTCAAGGAAGAAATAAAGAAAGAAATTAAAAACTTTTTAGAATTTAATGAAAATGAAGGTACAACATACCCAAACTTATGGGACACAATGAAAGCTGTGCTAAGAGGAAAACTCATAGCGCTGAGTGCCTGCAGAAAGAAACAGGAAAGAGCATATGTCAGCAGCTTGACAGCACACCTAAAAGCTCTAGAACAAAAAGAAGCAAATACACCCAGGAGGAGTAGAAGGCAGGAAATAATCAAACTCAGAGCTGAAATCAACCAAGTAGAAACAAAAAGAACCAGAGAAAGAATCAACAGAACCAAAAGTTGGTTCTTTGAGAAAATCAACAAGATAGATAAACCCTTAGCTAGACTAACGAGAGGACACAGAGAGTGTGTCCAAATTAACAAAATCAGAAATGAAAAGGGAGACATAACTACAGATTCAGAGGAAATTCAAAAAATCATCAGATCTTACTATAAAAGCCTATATTCAACCAAACTTGAAAATCTGCAGGAAATAGACAATTTCCTAGACAGATACCAGGTACCGAAGTTAAATCAGGAACAGATAAACCAGTTAAACAACCCCATAACTCCTAAGGAAATAGAAGCAGTCATTAAAGGTCTCCCAACCAAAAAGAGCCCAGGTCCAGACGGGTTTAGTGCAGAATTCTATCAGACCTTCATAGAAGACCTCATACCAATATTATCCAAACTATTCCACAAAATTGAAACAGATGGAGCACTACAACTCCTTCTATGAAGCCACAATTACTCTTATACCTAAACCACAAAGACCCAACAAAGAAAGAGAACTTCAGACCAATTTCCCTTTATGAACATCGTATTTAAAAAATACTCAACAAAATTCTGGCAAACCGAATCCAAGAGCACATCAAAACAATCATCCACCATGATCAAGTAGGTTTCATCCCAGGCATGCAGGGATGGTTTAATATACGGAAAACCATCAACGGATCCATTATATAAACAAACTGAAAGAGCAAAACTACATGATCATTTCATTAGATGCTGAGAAAGCATTTGACAAAATTCAACACCCCTTCATGATAAAAGTCCTGGAAAGAATAGGAATCCAAGGCCCATACCTAAACATAGTAAAAGCCATATACAGCAAACCAGTGGCTAACATTAAACTAAATGGAGAGAAACTTGAAGCAATCCCACTAAAATCAGGGACTAGACAAGGCTGCCCACTCTCTCCCTACTTATTCAATATAGTTCTTGAAGTTCTAGCCAGAGCAATCAGACAACAAAAGGAGGTCAAGGGGATACAGATCAGAAAAGAAGAAGTCAAAATATCACTATTTGCAGATGATATGATAGTATATTTAAGTGATCCCAAAAGTTCCACCAGAGAACTACTAAAGCTGATAAACAACTTCAGCAAAGTGGCTGGGTATAAAATTAACTCAAATAAATCAGTAGCCTTCCTCTACACAAAAGAGAAAAAACAAGCCAAAAAAGAAATTAGGGAAACGACACCTTCATAATAGACCCAAATAATATAAAGTACCGTGTGACTTTAACCAAGCAAGTAAAAGATTTGTACAACAAGAACTTCAAGACTCTGAACAAAGAAATTGAAGAAGACCTCAGAAGATGGAAAGATCTCCCATGCTCATGGATTGGCAGGATTAATATAGTAAAAATGGCCATTTTACCAAAAGCGATCTACAGATTCAATGCAATCCCCATCAAAATACCAATCCAATTCTTCAAAGAGTTAGACAGAACAATTTGCAAATTCATCTGAATAACAAAAAACCCAGGATAGCTAAAACTATCCTCAACAATAAAAGGACCTCAGGGGAATCACTATCCCTGAACTCAAGCAGTATTACAGAGCAATAGTGATAAAAACTGCATGGTATTGGTACAGAGACAGACAGATAGACCAATGGAATAGAATTGAAGACCCAGAAATGAACCCACACACCTATGGGCACTTGATTTTTGACAAAGGAGCCAAAACCATCCAATGGAAAAAGATAGCATTTTCAGCAAATGGTGCTGGTTCAACTGGAGGTCAACATGTAGAAGAATGCAGATCGATCCATGCTTATCACCCTGTACAAAGCTTAAGTCCAAGTGGATCAAGGACCTTCCCATCAAACCAGACACACTCAAACTAATAGAAGAAAAACTAGGGAAGCATCTGGAATACATGGGCACTGGAAAAAATTTCCTGAACAAAACGCCAATGGCTTATGCTCTAAGATCAAGAATCAACAAATGGGATCTCATAAAACTGCAAAGCTTCTGTAAGGCAAAGGACACTGTGGTTAGGACAAACGGCAACCAACAGATTGGGAAAAGATCTTTACCAATCCTACAACAGATAGAGGCCTTATATCCAAAATATACACAAAGAACTCAAAAGTTAGACCCAGAGGGAGACAAATAACCCTATTAAAAAATGGGGTTCAGAGCTAAACAAAGAATTCACAACTGAGGAATGCCGAATGGCTGAGAAACACCTAAAGAAATGTTCAACATCTTTAGTCATCAGGGAAATGCAAATCAAAACAACCCTGAGATTTCACCTCACACCAGTGAGAATGGCTAAGATCAAAAACTCAGGTGACAGCAAATGCTGGCGAGGATGTGGAGAAAGAGGAACACTCTTCCATTGTTGGTGGGGTTGCAGACTGGTACAACCATTCTGGAAATCAGTCTGCAGGTTCCTCAGAAAATTGGACATTGAACTGCCTGAGGATCCAGCTATACCTCTCTTGGGCATATACCCAAAAGATGCCCCAACATATAAAAAAGACACGTGCTCCACTATGTTCATCGCAGCCTTATTTATAATAGCCAGAAGCTGGAAAGAACCCAGATGCCCTTCAACAGAGGAATGGATACAGAAAATGTGGTCCACCTACACAATGGAATATTACTCAGCTATCAAAAACAACGACTTTTATGAAATTTGTAGGCAAATGGTTGGAACTGGAAAATATCATCCTGAGTGAGCTAACCCAATCACAGAAAGACATACATGGTATGCACTCATTGATAAGTGGCTATTAGCCCAAATGCTTGAATTACCCTAGATGCCTAGAACAAATGAAACTCAAGACAGATGATCAAAATGTGAATGCTTCACTCCTTCTTTAAAAGGGGAACAAGAATACCCTTGGCAGGGAAGAGAGAGGCAAAGATTAAAACAGAGACTGAAGGAACACCCATTCAGAGCCTGCCCCACATGTGGCCCATACATATACAGCCACCCAATTAGACAAGATGGATGAAGCAAAGAAGTGCAGACCGACAGGAGCCGGATGTAGATCGATACTGAGAGACACAGCCAGAATACAGCAAATACAGAGGCAAATGCCAGCAGCAAACCACTGAAGTGAGAATAGGACCCCCGTTGAAGGAATCAGAGAAAGAACTGGAAGAGCTTGAAGGGGCTCGAGACCCCATATATACAACAATGCCAAGCAACCAGAGCTTCCAGGGACCAAGCCACTACCTAAAAGACTATACATGGACTGACCCTGGACTCTGACCTCATAGGTAGCAATGAATATCCTAGTAAGAGCACCAGTGGAAGGAAGCCCTGGGTCCCTGAGACTGAACCCCAGTGAACTAGACTGTCGGGGAGGGCGGCAATGGGGGAGGGTTGGGAGGAACACCCATAAGGAAGGGGGGAGGAAGGGGATGTTTGCCCGGAAACCGGGAAAGGGAATAACACTCGAAATGTATATAAGAAATACTCAAGTTAATAAAAAAAAAGAAAAAAATAATTGATCAAGGATGATAAAATTTACAGTCTTATAAAGTTAAAGTTAACTTTTAGGAGCTCGTTAGGAAATTGATCAAGAGCTATTATTTAAAGAAAAAGCAATTCCTCTCCTTTTTTTCTCACTAAGTCATTCCATTCAGTGTATAAGAATATTTAGAAACAGCACATTAACCACTACTAAGAACATTGCACCCTCTACCTATTGTTGCTTCCCCACTTTCTCCTTTCACAAATGCTTTAACAATAAGCTTTACTTAAACCTGTCGCAAATGTCCTGTCCAAAGGTTTTTTAACAGAGTTATGAATTCAAATTGGGCATTGTATATCTTTTTAATCTATTAATTTCTAACAGTAATCAGCATAAGGTGTCACTTGTGTTATATTAATAAACATTGTATTTTGTTTTAAGACCGCACACAGTGCTTGATGGCTTTCCTTGGATGTCACTTCCGATTCCTTCTCCCTTCCTTTGCCTGTTTCTTAAATTGTCTCTGTTGCTCCCTCAACTGTTGCCTTAGTCTACTTCTGTTACTCTCTTCTATCTCTAATCAGAATTAAGACTTTTGTATTGGGCTAATTTCCCATCTATTTCCACCTAAGGCAGCATCCTCATCTACTTTTCATGAATAATGCTTCTACCCAGTCATATCACTCAGACCTGGCACCAGGATTTCTTAAGACAGCAGCTAGTACAGCCCTCCTCAGAAGACAGTTTTGGATCAAAGCCTCAGCACATCTGATCTCCATCAGGGTCAATGCCAAGCCTTAGGGTGCATGTGACTGACTGAATCTGCCCATCTATTTGCTTTCCTGTCAATCACTGTGGCTTTCAAGACTTCTCTGCAGCACCGGTGTTCCTCTTGTCCTACCCTTTCTCCTCAGTACCATTGTGTCTTTGATAAACTCTCTAGAACAGTGCCTGATGTAAGAGTTCAATAAATAGTTGTTGGAGAAAACACTAAAATATGAATGAATGAATGAATTGCCTTAGTTTTTATAAGCATCGATTCCTTATTATTTTCAAACTTCTCAATATAAATACAAAACACCTTTTGATAAGGTCAAACACATTAGGCAATCTATCAAATTCATTTTTCTTTCTCAGTAGCGAATGAAGATAAATAGAAATATGAAATCTTATGTGTTTATCCCCTTTCTTTTTCACTGGTCCAACTACAATGGATGCCATTATTTTGTACATAAGATAGGAGAGTAAGTGAGTGATGGCAGATACAAACCCCTTACTGAGAGGTTTTCTTACAGTTTATATTACTCTATGAGAAAGTTCACAGCATTAGGACATTTTACCCCACCTAAACAAGGTCCTACATTCTATTTCCAATATTTAGTCACCTTATGCATCAACCATAAAATGATATTCCATGAAAAACATAGTAGGCCTCTTATCTTCCAAGTCACATCAAATTATTGTTGTGCTACTCCTTATATTTAGAAAACAGTACATACCCTTTACAGAATCCTTAAAGTGACAATTAGGACAGCATCTTCATGATTTCCTGTTTATAAAATGAAAAGATTGAACTACCAGAGTCTTAAATTGGCTTGCCAGTAAAGAAATCACTAATGCAACTTCTACACTAAACTTGTGAAATGATTCAACATAATTCTTAACTGCAACCTGAATGGTAAAATATCTAACCTTGAACAAAAGACGCCACTAGACCAAGTAAAATGGGCTCTACTAGAAACCAGATCTTATAGATAATCCATTATGTTTTTTTAAAAGAATTTGTTGGTTGTGGTATAACCTATGACAGAATAACAAAATAAAATTGTGGAGAGATTTATTCAGTTCAAAGTAGAAAATCATTGAGTGATCACTGAGCTAATGTGTCACCAGTTAGCTCTGAGCAATTTAACTGAAACTGAGCAGGTCTTTTATACATAAAGATAGGGTAGGGCCAGTGAAATAAGTCCATACAACTGGTAGAACAGTCAATATTTCAAACAGATGGAATTCAAGCTTCCAGTTGTTTTAACCACCACCAAGAACTACACTGCTATGCCTAATGATATCTGAATAAATAAAGGATATATGTGATCTTCTTATAGTTTCAAACATTCATGTAATATAGATGTATGTCAAAAATTAGGTTCTTCGTGTATGCATATGTATTAGAGAATATTTCCCAGGGTTAGGTGTTAATTTCTCAGTGTTTGAATAAACAATATGGAAATAGTTGTGCAGGGTATGATAATAGTTCAGAGATTTAGCAAGCCATGTCTTCCTCCCAAATAAATACTTGAGCTTGAAATTATATTTTGTATCCATCTGTGAGTCATATCAATAGCCTCAAAGAGGAAGCCAGTTCAGCCACAAAAGTCACTGGTTTGAGAACTGAGAATAATCATGTTCTACAGGGTGCATTGGGTTAGATTCTGGAAATTAAGTCACTTCTTTCAAGACTCATCATGTGTCACATAGAGGTTGAAGAGGGATAAAGCACAGAGTTCATAGTCCTATCAAGATTACAAGGTTGCACTTGAAAGATCTCTTTTAAGGCAAACAAGCTACTGCCAAAATCAGTCTATTGCTTTAGAATAAATTGTTCAAAGTGAACTTGAGAAGGGTTTTGATTTTTTTTCTTGTTGAAAATTTTATATCATATTTTAACATTATGTCTAGAAGATACAACTAATGTTCTGAGACAAAACTATAAATATTGCCAGAATATTTTTTATAATGTTGAGAATTGGACTTGAAGTTAAGGCTTTAAAGAGGCTAACAAGTGATGTATTGCTTAACTATAGTCTCAGCTAAACAAATTTTATTATTCTAGTGTAAACTAATATTCTCAATAGAGTGAGTAACAAATAAAGCATTTCACTAAGCTATGATTTTGTTCAATGAGAATAATTTATCCAAATGATTAAATTACATACTTTAATTATAGTTTGTATTTATTTATTGTACTTATGGAAATCAAAGGACAATTGGTAGGAATCCATCCTCTCCATCTAACATGTGATACCAGGGTATCAAATTCAGATGATCAGGCTTAATGCAAGTGACTTTCACCACTGAACATCCTACCTGCCCAACCAAATGTAATGTTTGACAAAAAAGAAAAATGGAAATATTATCCAACCTTTAAAACATTGCAGAATCTTTGGCTGGGGCTTAGCATTTGCCTAGAATGTGGGAGATCATGAATTTGGTTCTCAGCATCACATACACAAAAAATGAAACATTGAATAATGCACTAATTAAATATAATTATATGTTAACAATAGCATGATAATTATAGATCTATAAATATCAACAAATAAAAAATCATCATTCTTAAGCACTGAGTTTACAAAAGTTCTTTGTGCCTGTGACTGTGATGCGCTCTTGCTTCCTATAATGATGGATTATTTTAGCAGAATATGTAATTATAAATGCCATTGATAGAATGAGGAATGAGCAAGCAGAAACTTTTGAGGGGTTAGTCAGACTTTATGCATTTAATAAATGGAGTGTAATTCAGGATACAAAGTAATAAAGACTGTCTCTCTGCGAACACAGATGATCACAGCTATCTATTAAAGACTTGTTGCAGATATAGCAGAGTGGTAGATCAGGTATCTCTGATATTTTTGAAACTCTGTGGTGCTAATATTGAATTCCTGAAGTTCTACACGTGTGACACTGTGAAAGGAGGACTCACAGAGCAAGGTAGGTCAATTTCAATGGGTATCTACATTTACAATAAACTTCATGGTAAAATTCATCTTTAAGAGGTATTCAATAGAATTTCTTTTACTCAGTGGGAAATTCTATCTTATACCTTGTTACTGTCTCACAGACAATAATCCTGTTGAAATCAATGTATGACCAGCACAAGAAATAGCAGATAAGCTTTGAATTACAAGTCCACATAAGACATAAAAAATATTTGCTTTGTTTTACTTTTTTATTTATTTTTCAGTCTATTTCTAGATGTGACTTGTAATTGTTGTCAAGGTGGTTGGAAAGGATATGACATTGTTGCTCGAGCTTAACTATGGTTTATGGGCTTCATTTTTATTGTGTTTCTAATTTCTGTGATCAATTTTATTTATATTTTTAACCATAAAAATGTATGCTTGGTGAGCTCTGAAGAACAAATATTTAAATTATGTCTCCAGGTTTATGTTGAACTACATATAACCTACTTGATTTTGTGAAGCTGTTGAACTGCAATCAGGTCAAAGAAGTTTCTCTCAAAATCAAGGTAATATGAAGTCACATGGTATTATAAATATGCTTCTTTGGATAATGAATAGAATAGGGACATCTAAATTAGTATAGCCCAGTATATAATATAATCCCCTCACTTGTGTCTTGGCAAAGTTGAAGAAAATATGTTTGTTGAAGTAAAGCAGATCATTTATCTAATTTAGACAATTTAAATTATTCTGAAAGAAATATGCTAAATACTTAAATAATAATGAACACTGTAGTATTTAGACTATGCTTGACCTATGGGAAGTAGTACTTTTAGCAGGTATGGCCTTGTTAGAATAGATGTGGCCTTGTTGGAGGACGTAGGTCATTGCATAGAAAGACTTCAGGGTCCTGTAATGTTCAAGCCCTTTCCAGTATGGAAGAGAACCTTCTCCAGGCTGCCCTTGGTAGACAGTCTTCGAGTGTCTTCCAATTAAGATGTAGAACTCTCTGCACCTTCTCCAGCACCATGTTTGCCTGTATGCTGCCATGATTCCCACCAGGATGATAATGGACAGAACCTCTGAAATTGGAAGCTAGCCTCAATTGAATGTTTGCCTTTTTAAGATTTGCTTGGGTCATGGTGTCTCATCATAGCAATAAAATTCTAACTAAGCCAGAAGTTGGTTCAAGGAATGAGATACTGCTTTCGTTTGGAGGAATGTGGATTTTTGGACTTTGGAAAGCATAAAATGCTGTCAGTGGAGCTTAATGGGCCATCCAAGTAGGAATATAGAAGGCAGTGGTAGAGAAGGTAATTTGAACTGTGGAAGCCTGACTCTAGAGGTTTCAGAGGAGAAAAATTGTAGTACGTGTCCTAGAGATTGCTCTTGTGAAATTTTGGTGAAGAATATGGCTGCTTTTTACCCTTGACTGAAGAGTCTCCCTGAGGCTAAGGTGACATGATTTAAGTTAATTACATTGACAAAGGAATTCTCAAAACAACCCAGATTAGGCCCTCTGCTAAACTGGAACACCACAGAAAGACCAAGAGTGTCAACTAACTTGGACTCTTCAGAAACTGAACCACCCATCAAAGAACATACGCAGGTTAGACTTAGGCCTCCAAGCATATACGTTGCTTTTGTACAGCTTAGTCTTCATGTGGGTCCTAAACTGGAAAGGGGACTATCCCCAAGACTCTTGCCTGTCTGTAGCATATGTTCTTCTAGCTGAACTGCCTTGTTTGACCTCAGTGGGAGAGGACATGCCTAGCCTTGTAGGAACTTGAAGTGCCAGAGTTGGGGGGACTTATAGGAGGATGCCCAACAACTCAAAGGAGAAGGGTAGAGGGCAACAGGGGAAGGACTATGGGAGGAATTTACTGGGAGGGGGCAGTGAGCAGGATATAAAGTGAACAAGTACAAAAACTAAAATAAAATTTAAAAATATGGGATATATAATGGTAAAGGATAGATGAGGAATATGTGAATAAACTATAACAATTCTTAAATTTTTTTCCTGGGGGTATTTAATAAGTATAAAACTGAAGATATTAGCCCTGTACAAAACTTAACTCCAAGTGGATCAAGGACCTCCACATTAAGCCAGATACACTCAAAGTAATAGAAGAAAACATGGAGAAGAGTCCCAATCACATGGGCACTGGGGAAAATTTCCTGAATAAAATACCAATGGCTTATGTCTTGATTTTATGGCTAAGATCAAGAATTGATACATGGAACCTCAAAAAACTGCAAAGCTTCTGTAAGGCAAAGGACACTGTCATTAGGACAAAATGGCAACAACAACAGATTGGGAAAAGATCTTTACCAATCCTACATCTGATAGAGAGCTAATATCTAAAATATGCAAAGAACTCAAGAAGTTAAACAAAAGAGAGCCAAATAACCTTTTAAAAAATGGGGTACAGAGCTAAACAAAGAATTTTCAGCTGAGGAATATCGAATGACTGAGAAGCACCTAAAGAAATGCTCAACATCCTTAGTCATCAGGGAAATGCAAATCAAAACAACCCTGAGATTCCACTTCATACAAGTCAGAATGGCAATGATAAAAAATTCAGGTGACAACAGATGCTGGTGAGAATGTGGAGAAAGAGGAACACTCCTCTATTGTTGGTGGAATTACAAACTGGTACAACCACTCTGGAAATCAGTCTGGAGGTTCCTCAGAAAATTGGACATTCCACTACCTAAGGACCCAGCTATACCTCTCCTGGGCATATACCCAAAAGATGCTTCAACATACAACAAAGACACATGTTCTACTATGTTCATAGCAGCCTTATTTATAATAGCCAGAAGCTGGAAAGAACCCAGATGCCCTTTCAACAGAGAAATGGATACAGAAAATGTGGTACATATACACAATGGAGTACTACTCAGCTATCAAAAACAATGACTTCATGAAACTCATAGGCAAATGGATGGAACTAGAAAATATCATCTGAGTGAGGTAGCCCAATCACAGAAAATACACATGCTCCACACTCACTGATAAGTGGATATTAACCCAAAAGCTCAAATTACCCAAGATATAATACACAGACCACATGAAGCTCAAGAAGGACGACCTAAGTGTAGATACTCTTAAAAGGGGGAATAAAAATATTCAT